>NC_053026.1:372978971-373170914 GCF_003073215.2 Triticum urartu | reverse complement strand
TGTAAGTGCATCTAGTGCCACCCCTAGTTGGTTTTGGAGTATTGACGACAAACCTAGTTGAGGGACTAATGTGTTTGTGAGAATTGCAGGATAACACAGGTAGAAGTCCCTCATTGATTCGGTTTTACTACCAGAGATGACCCCTAAAAATGTATGAAGACATTGAAGTCAAAGGTGGTATATGAAGATATTCACATTGAAGACTATGACAAAAGAAGACACGTTATGAAGCCTATGGAGCTCGAAGACTTAGATCTTTCGTAGTTCTTTTCTTTTGTGTTGAGTCATAGGAACCACCGTACTGTTAAGTGGGGTCCAGGAGAACCAGTTAGAATGACTGAAGTGATGCCCAAACTAAAAACCTATGTCTTCGAGTGAAGACAATGAGAGCGAATCTTATCCAGAGCCAGACAAGTCAGCTTTGCTTGTAGCCCAAGTAAAGTTACCATGAGAGTTTGAAATCTGACCGTTGAGACACGTGTCAGTTCCTTAGTGACCCAGGGTCATTTCAGACAAATCAGGTCGGGTAGCCAAGTGGCTATAAATAGCCCACCCCCTACAACCATAAACGGTTGGCTTCTCAGATTTTAGTGCACGGCTTTTGTCGTTTGAGAGCAACCCACCTCGAAGCCTTTGAGAGAAAATTACTAGTGAGGAGAAAAGCCCTAACCACCCAGAGCCAGAGAACATTGGGCATCACTTAAGTCTTCTTGTCTGTGTGATCTGAAGACTTATTACACTTGAGGACTATGAATCCTCCAGACGGTTAGGCGTCGCGTTCAGAGCATCCAAGAGACATTGTGGATTGCCAGTGAACGAAGTCTATGAAGGTTTGGGAGTCTACCTTGAAGACTTACCAGAGTGATTGGGAGAGGACTAAGTGACCTTAGCTCATGGAGAATACGGTGAGGACTTGGTGTCCTGAGCTGCGTGTTCAGGACTGGGCGTCCGGGACTGTGTGTCCTAAGGTTTAAATACCTAGCCGCTCCAACCAGACGTACAGTTGTCACAGCAACTGGAACTGGTCCAACACATCATTGTCTTCAACGAGCCACTGGTTTCATCTTCACTTCCTTTTACTTACTGTTACTCATTGTGAAGCCAGTGCACGCTTGCTATACCTTTTGTCTTCACAACATAACTGTATGATTTGTTTGGCTTCATAACTTCTTCCTACCTGATCCTTATTACACTGCAGCTACTTGTCATTGTGCTTTCACTCTATTGAATACTTGACCATGGCTTGCCTAGTGTAATCTAACTTCTGCTGCATAGTGATAGGCTTATCTCTACTGTTTATCTTCATAACTTCCATGTTTTGAAGACTTTCATAAAAATCGCCTATTCACCCCCCTCTAGTTGATATAAAGCACTTTCAAGATCTAGCTTGTGTGAAGATAAACTTCTTATGGTAGAAAGTGACAGAACCATGGGATCAAAAGGGGCTGTAAAAAGAAGTTTTATTTACCACACTTGGAACTGCTAGACGGAAGTGGGAGATGAGGCCGAGCAGTTCACTCTTCCATGCCCTAACTTGGCGACGGAGGAGACCTACGGCGACGGCGGAGAGGACGATGTCTGCGGTTGGCGTGAAGACGGCGTCGGAGAGGTTGCGGCAGAGAAGCGCTTCATCGCCGGCGTCGTCGAGAGCTAGCGGTGGCGCTAGGGTTCGTGCGAGGGTGGAAGAAGGAGATAATGGCCGCGGTAAGTGTGAATTTATAGGCGCAGGGGCGACACCGTGCTATTACACAGGTGCCCCTGGCGATTCACATCTGAGGAACACGTGGCCAGTATGCGGAATTTTGGGGTTTGTTCCATGTCCCACGCACGCCTGGATTGTCGGGTGGTCGTTCCTACTTCTCCGGATTTCATGTGGAGGAATGAGCATTGAAAACGGACTTAATGGTCTTCTACTGACAAGGACACAGTGAAGACATTCGACAGTTTCAATAGAATGCATATGACTTGGAGAGATAGAGTTTGAGATAGAAAGCATAGAGAAGTTGGGGTCCGATCACATTCACTTAGTTCAAAAGATTCAACACGAAGACATAGCTATAAGTGAATGCTGTAGAGGACAGAACACTAGCATATATATATATATAATCAACATAGTGAAGATAATCATGAAGACATGTTGAGATTGAAGCCAAACGAAATGTGAAGACATTGCAAGGTAACGCCATGAGTGAAACACTTCAAAATAGAACGTTTGGTGGTGGCGTTACCCACCGTATAGGAAGTATTAGACCCAGACACGGCGCACAATTATCGTGGCGCTCCGAAGTCAAATTCCACATTAATGTATTCACACTAAGAATGTATGTCTTCATTGATTGAAGATATACTTTACTTCGTCTGATGCACATCTAAGTCATCAATATGCATAAGGGTTAGGATGTGTGCCTGATCATAGGACATTTGAGGATTCTAGGATATTTAGCTCACACCGTAACTTGCAAAACCTCTTCTCATCCAAGGGCTAGGTGAAGATATCTGCCAATTGCTCTTCAGTGTTGACGTGTATGATATCAATGTCTTCCTTCACAACATGATCTCTGAGAAAGTGATGACTAATTTCAATGTGCTTTGTCTTCGAGTGCTGAACTGGGTTGTTGGCAGTCTTGATGGCGCTTTCGTTGTCGCAGTAAAGTGGCACTTGCTTCAGATGAATGCCATAGTCCTTGAGTGTTTGCTTCATCCACAGAAGCTGAGCGCAGCAAGATCCAGCAGCAATGTATTCAGATTCAGCAGTGGAGAGAGATACACAGTTCTGCTTCTTTGAAGACCAACATACAAGTGATTGTCCCAGAAAGTGACAAGTGCCTGATGTAGACTTGCGATCAACTTTGTCACCAGCATAATCAGCATCCGAGAATCCAACCAAATCAAACTCTGAGCCCTTTGGATACCATAATCCTAGAGTTGGGGTGTGAGCCAAATAACGAAGAATTCGCTTCACAGCTAAGTGATGCGACTCCTTTGGTGCCGCTTGAAATCGAGCACACATGCAAAACTAAGCATAATATCTGGCCTAGATGCACATAGATAAAGCAAAGAACCAATCATGGAGCGGTATAACTTTTGATCGAACTCTTTACCATTGTCGTCAGGACCCAAATGATGTTTGGCTGGCATGGGTGTTGTGAAGCCTTTGCAGTCTTGCATACCGAACTTCTTCAGGCAATCTTTGAGATACTTCTCTTGAGATATGAAGATGCCATTGCGTTGTTGTCATATTTGAAGACCAAGGAAGAACTTCAGCTCCCCCATCATGGACATCTGATATTGCTCTTGCATCATATATCCAAACTCTTCACTGTACTTCTGATTGGTGCAGCCGAAGATAATGTCATCCATATATATTTGGCACACAAACAGTTCACCATCATATGTCTTCGTGAAAAGAGTGGGATCTAGGGAACCAGGTATGAAGCCTTTGCTCTTCAGGAAGTATTTGAGTGTGTCATACCAGGCCCTAGGGGCTTGTTTGAGGCCATACAGTGCCTTGTTGAGCTTGTATACTATGTCAGGATGTTTTGGTTTTTCAAAGCCAGGCGGTTGTGCAACATACACTTCTTCTTTAATCTTGCCATTGAGAAAGGCACTCTTCACATCCATTTGATATAGATGCATGTTATGATGATTTGCATAGGCCAGCAGTATGGGTATGGCTTCAAGCCTAGCCACAGGAGCAAATGTTTCATCGAAGTCAATGCCTTCCACTTGAGTATATCCTTGAGCAACGAGACGAGCTTTGTTTCTGACAACTTGACCATGCTCATCTTGCTTGTTGCGATATATCCATTTGGTGCCTATTATGTTGTGCTTCCGTGGATCAGGACGCTTAACTAGTTCCCATACATTATTCAGGTCAAACTGTTGAAGCTCTTCTTGCATAGCTTGAATCCATTCAGGTTCCATGAAGGCTTCTTCAACTTTCTTGGGTTCTGATATTGAGATGAATGCGAAGTGCCCACAGAAATTTGCTAGCTGAGTTTCCCTTGAACGAGTGAGTGGACCAGGTGCATTGATGCTATCAATTATTCTTTCAATCTGCACTTCATTGGCAACGCGAGGATGTACAGGGCGAAGACTTTGCTCTTGCTGTTCATTGTCGTTGTTGGAAGGAATGTCTTCAGGCTGAGCATTGTCTTCATGTTGATCAGGTGCTAAAATGATAAGTTCTTCTTCAGGATGAGCTTCAGAAGGTATAATTTCTCCAGTTCCCATTAGCTTGATTGATTCACTGGATGGAACTTCATCTAGCACACTTGGCAGCTGTTCTCTTTGTGATTCGTTGGTCTCATCGAGCCGCACATCCACTGTTTCAACCACTTTGTAATGAAAGAGATTGAAGACTCTATAGGAGTGCGAATCCTTTCCATATCCAAGCATAAAACCCTCATGTGCTTTTGGTGCAAATTTTGAGGTGTGATGTGGGTCCTTCATCCAGCACCTTGCGCCAAATACTCTGAAGTAACTGACATTTGGCCTTTTGCCAGTAAGGAGCTCATAAGATGTCTTGTTCAGAAGCTTGTGAAGATAAACACGATTGATTGTATGGCATGTAGTGTCAATGGCTTCAGTCCAGAATTTTTTTGGAGTCTTGTATTCATCTAGCATCGTTCTGGCCATCTCAATGAGTGTTCTGTTCTTGCGTTCGACGACGCCATTCTGCTGTGGCGTGTACGGAGCTGAGAATTCATGTGTGATGCCCAAGGTATCAAGATATGTATCAAGGCCAGTGTTCTTGAATTCAGTGCCATTGTCACTTCTGATGTGCTTTATCTTGGCGCCAAAACTGTTCATAGCTCGATTGGTGAAGCGTCTGAAGACATCCTGCACTCCAGTCTTGTAAAGGATTATGTGCACCCTAGTATATCTAGAATAATCATCAACAATAATGAAGCCATAGAGGCAAGCAGTAGTAGTTAGAGTTGAGTAATGAGTGGGACCGAAAAGATCCATGTGAAGCAGTTCGAAGGGTTGAGTAGTAGTCATGATTGTCTTCGAGGGATGTTTGGCCCTCGTCATCTTTCCTGCTTCACAAGCACCGCATAAGTGATCTTTCTTGAACTTGACTCCCTCGATGCCTATGACATGTTTCTTCTTCGCAAGGGTGTGGAGGTTCCTCATGCCAGCATGCCCAAGCCTCCGATGCCATAGCCAGCATTCTGAAGCCTTTGCTAGAAGACATATTGCAAGCTGTGGCCCTGCTGAGAAATCTACCACGTACAAATCATCTTTTCGATACCCTTCAAACACTAGAGACTTGTTAGATTCCATTAGTACAAGGCAACGATATTTTCCAAACATTACGATCATGTTCAAATCGCAAAGCATTGAGACAGACATTAAGTTGTAGCCAAGGGATTCAACAAGCATGACTTTACCCATGTGTTGATCCCTTGAGATTGCAACTCTACCTAGACCCAATACCTTACTTTTACCAGTGTCAGCAAATGTGATGTGGCTCTTGTCGGATGGACGTAAGGTTGAGTCCATAAGAAGACTTCTTTTGCCCGTCATGTGATTTGTACACCCACTGTCAATAATCCATTCTGAAGACTTTGAAGACGCTGGTGTCGTACCCTACAGTGCAGTTAGGGGGATAGGCTTCACGAGGAGAATTGTGAAGCAAAAACATTTGACGAACCAGTGGGTTATGAAAACTTAGATCCAGATTAGGACTAATAGGGAGAGTAGCATGCGATTCAGGAACGAAGTACATAATGATGTCATTCGGGCATTTTATCTTGCGCCCTACAAGATTTTTAACGTCCCCAGCAATAGCGTCAGAAGATTTTGTTTTTCTGCTGGAGACCTTTCCCTGCAAAAGAGAGTTAAGCTTTCTTAACCACCCACATCTTCAAGGGTGGCTTAGAAGCAATAAGTCTAAGTGCAGCATCTGAGAATTTTGGTTTTGGAGCCCTAGCAAACAGTCTAGCAGGCGGACAATAGTACTCATAAGAATAGGCAGAATAATTTTTGGTCATATGAACATGACGGTTTGATGAACCGCTCTCAAATTCATATGCCTGAGTATGGTTTCCCTGCAAAACATTTGCGTTAGTGTGACTCAGGTGAGTCCTCTGTCTGCATGAAGCCTTTGGACTGAGGTTTGTCTTCTTCAAGTGAGGTGTCATGAAGACATTCACAGGAAGATTTTCCAGACACTTTCTCGGAATCCAGATCTTCTTCATAGGCGGTCCATTCCCGCAGTTAGTACCAATGCACCTGGCAAACACTTCACCATTCTGATTCTTAAACAGTTTATAGTTTGCATCAAAGGATTCATCAATAATTATGGGGTTAGCACATGTGAAGCCAGATAAATTGGATGGATCTGCTGAAGGTTCCTTTGCAGCAACCCATGTGGTTTTGGGGTACTCCTCAGATTTCCAGTAAGAGCCATCTGCCTTTATTTTCCTTACTAACCCAACACCCTCTTTCCTAGGGTTTCGGTTAAGAATCTGCTTCTTGAGGACATCACATAATGTCTGATGTCCTTTAAGACTTTTGTACATCCCTATTTCAAGCAATGTCTTCAACCTAGCATTCTCATCAGCAATAGCAGTGGTATCCTCAGCAGAGGGGTTAGTTACCACATCAACAGTTGAAGATATTGCAACAGCAGTAGCAGTGGAACATTCAGCAATAGAAGTAGCATTATCATGCTCAATGCATTTAAGACATGGTGGTTCAAATCCTTCCTGAGCGGAACTGATCTATTCGGCGCGAAGTGACTCGTTTTCCTTTAGAAGATCTTCATGAGCCGCTCTCAATTTCTCAAGTTCTTGCTTCCTTTGAAGATAATCATAGGAAAGCTTTTCATGAGTTGTTGACAGAGTATCATGACGATCTTCAAGTTCCTGATACTTAACATGAAGATTTTTTATGTCTTCAATTAAGGATTCAGATCGAGTCATTTCAGCACCCAACAGATCATCGCTTCTGTCTAACAATTTTTGAATATGTTCCATGGCTTTCTGGTGTTCAGTTGCAATTTTAGCAAGTGTTTTGTAACTGGGTTTTGAATCACAATCAGAGTCATCGCCACTAGATGTTTGATAGTGAGTAGTGCGTTTGTTTACCTTGGCACCGCGTGCCATGAAGCAGTAGGTAGGAGTGGAGTCGTCCTTGTCATTTGCATCGGTGTCGGTGACGAAGTCATTGTCTTCAGTGTTGAAGATGGACTTGGCGACGTATGCTGTAGCCAGACTTGCAATGCCAGAATCAGACTCCTCCTCAGACTCCACCTCTGCCTCGTCAGAAGCGGACTCCTCCTCAGAATCCATTTCCTTGCCAACAAACACACGTGCCTTGCCAGATGAGCTCTTCTTGTGTGATGAAGACTTTGAGGAAGACTTGGAAGAAGACTTTGAGTATTTCTTCTTTTTCTTGTCGTCAGAGTCATATTCCTTGCTCTTCTTCTTCCTTCTGTTCTCATTGTCCCACTGTGGACACTCAGAGATGAAGTGTCCAGTTTTCTTGCACTTGTGGCATGTTTTCTTCTTGTAGTCATGAGTAGAAGCTTCATCATTCCTTGAGCTTGATCGTGAAGATTTTCTGAAGCCTTTCTTCTTGGTGAATTTTTGGAACTTCTTCACAAGCATTGCAAGTTCCCTTCCAATGTCTTCAGGATCATCAGAACTGCTGTCAGATTCTTCTTCAGATGAGGAAACAGCTTTTGCCTTCAAGGCACGAGTTCGCCCATAGTTTGGACCGTAGATATCTCTTTTCTTAGAAAGTTGGAACTCATGTGTGTTGAGCCTCTCAAGTATGTCAGACGGATCGAGTGTCTTGAAATCAGGACGTTCTTGAATCATCAGGGCTAGGATGTCAAATGAACTATCAAGTGATCTCAGCAGCGTCTTGACGATTTCATGTTTGGTGATCTCAGTGGCGCCGAGGGCTTGAAGTTCATTTGTGATGTCAGTGAGCCGGTCAAATGTGTGCTGGACATTCTCATTGTCATTTCGCTTGAAGCGGTTGAAGAGGTTGCGAAGAACGCTGATTCTCTGATCTCTCTGGGTTGAGATGCCTTCATTGACCTTGGAGAGCCAGTCCCAGACCAGCTTGGATGTCTTGAAGGCACTCACACGGCCATACTGTCCTTTTGTCAGATGACCACAGATGATATTTTTGGCAGTAGAGTCCAGTTGAGTGAACTTCTTGACATCAGCAGCAGTGACACCTTCTCCAGCCTTGGGAACGCCGTTCTCGACGACATACCATAGGTCGACGTCAATGGCTTCAAGATGCATACGCATCTTATTCTTCCAGTAGGGATATTCAGTTCCATCGAAGACGGGGCACGCAGCGGAGACTTTAATTATCCCTGCAGTCGACATAGCTAAAACTCCAGGTGGTTAAACCGAATCACACAGAACAAGGGAGCACCTTGCTCTGATACCAATTGAAAGTGCGTTATATCGACTAGAGGGGGGTGAATAGGCGATTTTTATGAAAGTCTTCAAAACGTGGAAGTTATGAAGACAAACAGCAGAGATATGCCTATTACTATGCAGCGGAAGTTAGATTACACTAGACAGGCCATGGTCAAGTATTCAATAGAGTGAAAGCACAATGACAAGTAGCTGCAGTGTAATAAGGATCAGGTAGGAAGAAGTTATGAAGCCAAACAAATCATACAGTTACGTTGTGAAGACAAAGGATATAGCAGGCATGTAATGGCTTCACAATGAGTAACAGTAAGTAAAAGGAAGTGAAGATGAAACCAGTGACTCGTTGAAGACAATGATGTGTTGGACCAGTTCCAGTTGCTGTGACAACTGTACGTCTGGTTGGAGCGGCTAGGTATTTAAACCTTAGGACACACAGTCCCGGATGCCTAGTCCTAAACACGCAGCTTAGGACACCAAGTTCTCACCGTATTCTCCTTGAGCTAAGGTCACATAGTCCTCGCCCAATCACTCAGGTAAGTCTTCAAGGTAGACTCCCAAACCTTCACAGACTTCGTTCACTGGCAATCCACAATGTCTCTTGGATGCTCAGAACGCGACGCCTAACCGTCTGGAGGATGCACATTCCTCAAGTGTAATAAGTCTTCAGATCACTCAGACAAGAAGACTTAAGTGATGCCCAATGTTCTCTGGCTCTGGGTGGTTAGGGCTTTTCTCCTCACTAGTAATTTTCTCTCAAAGGCTTCGAGGTGGGTTGCTCTCAAACGACAAAAGCCGTGCACTAAAATCTGAGCAGCCAACCATTTATGGTTGTAGGGGGTGGGCTATTTATAGCCACTTGGCAACCCGACCTGATTTGTCCGAAATGACCCTGGGTCACTAAGGAACTGACACGTGTCTCAACGGTCAGATTTCAAACTCTCATGGTAACTTTACTTGGGCTACAAGCAAAGCTGACTTGTCCGGCTCTGGACAAGATTCGCTCTCATTGTCTTCACTCGAAGACATAGGTTTTTAGTTTGGGCATCACTTCAGTCATTCTAACTGGTTCTCCTGGACCGCACTTAACAGTACGGTGGTTCCTATGACTCAACACAAAAGAAAAGAACTACGAAAGATCTAAGTCTTCGAGCTCCATAGGCTTCATAACGTGTCTTCTTTTGTCATAGTCTTCAATGTGAATATCTTCATATACCACCTTTGACTTCAATGTCTTCATACATTTTTAGGGGTCATCTCTGGTAGTAAAACCGAATCAATGAGGGACTTCTACCTGTGTTATCCTGCAATTCTCACAAACACATTAGTCCCTCAACTAGGTTTGTCGTCAATACTCCAAAACCAACTAGGGGTGGCACTAGATGCACTTACAGATCTCTCTCATACTGCATCTCATAACATGCCTAGTATATTCACTTATGCTTCACAAAGTAGTTAGATTCCTCACTTGTACTGATCTCTGGATTCGTACAAATCTGGAACCAACTTCTTATCTATGAGTGAATGTCTTCGCACGATGAGGTCAATGTCTTCTAAACTGATTTATCTTCAAAATCTTCTGAGAATGCATATGACCTCTTCCCCTTCCCTCGCACCTTAATGCTATCACAGGTACATGTCCGTGGGAGAATCCTTTGGTTCTCATAGTCTGCATTCATTTGCAGAATTCTTACAGCATCACATAAATTCTCCCGAAGCCAGTTCCTGTTGGTCCAGCAAGAGAAAGCCTTTGAAGCTGTTGAAAGTCTTGAAGCCTTTCAAGTTAAAGTTTATGGCTTCAGAGAAAGCAACAAGGAAGGGGGGTAGACAACGTCGTGGCGGAACATCCAGAGATCTGCCTGATGAACTCGCAGAAATGTATAAGACAGATCCTGAAGAGGATTATGGTCAGCGCAAGACCCGAATCCAATGGATTCCACGCTATTGAGCCTAACAATGGTTCAAATACCGCTTCACAACCCAAGAGTATGCTGAAAAAAGTGCCATCAAAAGACCGTGGGGAGACATCTTATACAAGAATCTTCAACCCAGGTCCAGAGATGAAGCTATTTCCCAAAGCTTCTATCCATGCATGGTTCGTCGACCACAGCCTGATGATGCACATCCGTCGTCACTACTCTGGTGTCGTGACGACAATCTGTTCAAGCGCAACTTCCAGTTTGCCCAAAACTCAGCGAAGCAGAACAAGAAGAAATTTGGGGTAGACTTCAACCCTGGTCCCTCAGACCAAGGGCAGATGGCACACGAGAAGAAGAACCCAATGTCATCGGTCCTTATGCCAACCTTGAAGGCCTCATCACCCGCATCTTAGTTCAAGGGACCGCAGTGAATGAGCCTCTAGCTGACTCTGAATCAGAAGAAGCTCCTGCAGTGCTGAAGCCAAAGAAGATGAAGAAGCCAAAAGCTTCAAAGCCAACCCCTTCACCAAAAATCTCAAGGGCGAAGCCATTGGCAACTGCACCTCCTGAAGACAGTGTGCAGTATGAAGATTTATCACGTGTCTCCAAGCCCCAGAAGGCCAAGATGCCTCTGTCTCACACTGGAAAAGAGCTAACAGCTGCTGCCATCCTGCGCAATGACGACATTGATCTGTCAAGTGATGAAGATCTTGCAGATGATGCTCTTGAGCAACTCATCAAGAGCAAAGAAGAAGCAGAAATCTTCAATGATCTGCCTCTCTTTGATGTCACCATCATCCACAACTTCATTGACGAATGGTTTGACACGCCAAACATCAGCTTTGAAGATCTGCAGCTACCCATTGGCCTCAGTGTCGCCTTCCAAGGCGCCATTGCTTCAGAACTTGCTATTGCCCAGCGCATTGTTGAGCTGAAGCAGAAGATTGACTATGAAAAGGCTCAGTTCAAGAAGCATATGGCCAAGCTCAGCATGCAAGAAGTGAAGAACTTCAAGACAATGATGCACGAGCTCAAGGAAGCCTTTGTGAAGAAGCGTGCAGAAGCTCAGGGTTTGCGTGAGCGCATGAAGACTTTGGCTGACAGATGTGTGCAAGCCTATAATGAGGCTGAGAAGTGCAAGGCACTTGGGCGTCCTGGCATCGGCCCCAGGATGGCCGCAAAGAAGAAGAAGAAGCCTGCTACGGCTGAATCTGATGCACCAAGGCAAGAAGCAGTTCCGATTGTCTTCCCAACAAGAATGACTGGTTCGAAGCCAAAGAGCCGATCAAAAGCTTCAGAGCTCAAGAAGACAAGAACTGCTGAGGCTGAAGCCAGGAAGAGGAAACACTCTGAAGACTCTCCTACTGCCCCCACCAAGAAAAAGCGAAAAACCAAGAAAGCTCGGGCTGCTCCCACAGAGCCCTTGATAGTTGAACCCATTTCTATGGTTCACCCTGACGCAGAACGTCAACTGACGGTTCATGAGCCTGCTTCCACAGAGGCTCCTGAAGCTGAAGACATTCCAGCAGCTGATCCCATCACTGCTGAAGACATTGGTCATCATGACGATGTAGAAGATGATGCAGCCCTTCCTCAGTTTGAAAACAGCGAACTCATCAGCATTGGTCGTCCACTGACGCCAATTGCACAGGATGCTTCATGGGCGGATCGCCCTCAAGAGGAAGAAGACTATGAGGCCCAGCCCACTCCAACTCCACAGGCGTCGTCTGCGTTTCGCAGGCTTCGCAAAGGTCCAAGGCCTCAAGTCTATGCTGAAGACATTCCGGCTGCATCAGCCGCAGAAGAAGAAGTACCACCAGAGCCCACTCCCCTACTCCACCAAGAAGCAGTTCTCCAGGAGAACGTGCCTGTGACCGACCCTCCAGCTAGTCAAGTGGGGGATGAAAATCTTGAGGCTGCCACAACCAACAACGAAGCTAATGTGGAGCCCTCCCCAGCAAAAGCTTCAGAAGATAGTGAAGCCACTGATCCCGCCACTTCTATTCCTGAATCTGCTGCAGGTCCCCAATTCAACTATCGTGTTGAGCACAGGCCTCAGTTCCAGAAGCCAATCCCAAGACTGCCAAGGTTTCCAGGTCCTGCATCAGCGCCTGGCTCCTTCAACATCAATGGCTTCAGGGCAGACAACACGTTCTTCGATAGCTCCAGGAACCCCTACTCAAGGGAAAGAATATCATCTGATCGGTTCTGGAGCTATTCTCAGCGAAGCTATTACTCTTGCATTCTCTACAACCAAAGTCGCATCTTCCCACACAAGCGCCTTGATGTTGAAGCTATAGCTGGTCTGCCCTGTCTAGAAGAAGCGTTGGATTGCTTCAAGCAAGTGGGTATGCTGCAATTTGTTACTGCTGAAGAGCATTGGAATGAAGAGCTGCCGCTACAATTCTATGCCACCCTTCACATCAAAGGATACAGCAGAGATCCGAAGACTTGGGTCCTAGAGTGGATGACTGGCAACGTCCATCATGAATCCAATGCATTTGACATCATTGAGCTCACTGGCTTGCCCACTCCTGGCGATCTTTTCGAGCAAGGCTGTCAACTGCATGCTGAAGCTATTGAGAGCACCTTTCAGTGGCCAGAACCTAATTTGAGTCAAATGCTCAGCATGATGAAGCCATTGCCTCAAGATGCTGCGTATCCCACAGAGTTCTTTGTCAAAGACCTTGAGTACCTGCCCAGAACCATCTATCACATCATCAGGCGGACTCTCTGGCCTATCAAAGGGCACTCTCCAAATGCCAAGCTTCAGGGTGCAATGAAGACTTTGGTCTTCTATATACTTCATGGCAAATGCTTCAATGCACAGGACTTCTTCATACGCCAACTTGCTGCATCAGGCATTGATCTGTTTGGTTTGAAGTTCTACGCCCCTTGGGTCATGCGGCTGATCAAGTTACACTCCGCCATCTCTTATCAGCCCTCAGCCCGCAACCATAGGATCTTCTTGCCTGACGTGGACATGTCTACTGAAGCCATATATTCTGAGCCTGCCAAGCAACCTCAAAGTCTTCAGAATGCAGAACATCAGAGTTTTACACAGAACGTTGAAGGCGTTGAAGCAGTTTCTCGGGTGTATCCTTTGGCTGGCACTACATGTGCACCACACCCTGCTTCAACCGAAGCCACTGATAGTGCAACTTCTTCAAGACCCAAGAAGCGCACTCGTGTTCTCAATGACCGAGAGCTTCTTGTGGCCCTACATCAGAAACAAGATAGGCATCATGAATGGCTGAAGCGTCAGATGAAAAGCCTCTTGGTGGATGTTAATCACACTCGAAATCTTGCCACCAATAATGCTTTCGTTGCCCATGAAACCTGTCGCCGCACATGGAAAGGGCTAACGATGATGCTGTCTGAAGCTGATCTTCAAGAGGATGGCTTCACTAAGAGATTCAAGTTTGACTCCACACCTCCTCGAAGGGCTGTGCTGCGAGGAACTCCATCCCTTGAAGACTCTGAGTTCTCTTCCTCTGCTGCCACAGTGACTGCCAGAATTATTGAGGAAGAAGACGATGCTACTTCACCGCCACCTGCTTCAGCACCTCCAAGCTCTTCTGCACCGCCAAACAACACCAACAACCCTGCTACTTCACCTACTCTTCAAGGGAACAAGTAGAGGCTCTATGTCTTCAAACCTTTTTGGTCATTACTGACAAAAGGGGGAGAAGCATATGAGATTGATAGTCTTCAAGCGGGTTCATATGGGCGGGTGCCTTATATTTTGCTTCGTGCTTACAACTCTCATTTTTTTCTGCTACATTTGGTTCTTATGAGTTGTAACACTTAAACTAGATGGTCGTCTGCTACTTATTTGCCACCTTGTTTTGCGAAGATAAATTCCGCATGTGCGACGATAAATTCCGCACTTAGCTCATTCTACAGACGTCCATTTTCCATTATGCATGTCATTATCTTCATATACTTTCACATGCATAGTGGACTGTCATCATAAGCTGAAGTGAATCTCCACAAGTACAACCTGCCATGTGCATTTGCATTCCAAAAGCAAATTAACTTATATGCACATCTTCAGGGGGAGCCCTTGCAACTTATGAAGACAATTCCTTATCCTTTACAGTTTCACAGATTATATTCCCCGTTGAAAACTTCAACTAGTTTGTCATCAATCACCAAAAAGGGGGAGATTGTAAGTGCATCTAGTGCCACCCCTAGTTGGTTTTGGAGTATTGACGACAAACCTAGTTAAGGGACTAATGTGTTTGTGAGAATTGCAGGATAACACAGGTAGAAGTCCCTCATGATTCGGTTTCACTACCAGAGATGGCCCCTAAAAATGTATGAAGACATTGAAGTCAAAGGTGGTATATGAAGATATTCACATTGAAGACTATGACAAGAGAAGACACGATATGAAGCCTATGGAGCTCGAAGACTTGGATCTTTCGTAGTTCTTTTTCTTTTGTGTTGAGTCATAGGAACCACCGTACTGTTAAGTGGGGTCTAAGAGAACCAGTCAGAATGACTGAAGTGATGCCTAAACCAAAAACCTATGTCTTCGAGTGAAGACTATGAGAGCGAATCTTGTCCAGAGTCGGACAAGTCAGCTTTGCTTGTAGCCCAAGTAAAGTTGCCGCGTGAGTTTGAAATCTGACCGTTGGGACACGTGTCAGTTCCTCAGTGACCCAGGGTCATTTCGGACAAATCAGGTCGGGTTGCCAAGTGGCTATAAATAGCCCACCCCCTACAACCATAAACGGTTGGCTACTCAGATTAAGAGTACGACTTTTGTCGTTTGAGAGCAACCCACCTCGAAGCCTTTGAGAGAGAATTCCTTGCGAGGAAAAAGCCCTAACCACCCAGAGCCAGAGAAAATTGGGCATCACTTAAGTCTTCTTGTCTGTGTGATCTGAAGACTTATTACACTTGAGGACTGTGTATCCTCTAGCCGGTTAGGCGTCGCGTTCTGAGCATCCAAGAGACATTGTGGATTGCCAGTGAACGAAGTCTGTGAAGGTTTGGGAGTCTACCATGAAGACTTACCAGAGTGATTGGGCGAGGTCTATGTGACCTTAGCTCAAGGAGAATACGGTGAGGACTGGGTGTCCTGAACTGCGTGTTCAGGACTGGGTGTCCGGGACTGTGTGTCCTAAGGTTTAAATACCTAGCCGCTCCAACCAGACGTACAGTTGTCACAGCAACTGGAACTGGTTCAACAAATCATTGTCTTCAACGAGTCACTGGTTTCATCTTCACTTCACTTTACTTACTGTTCCTCCTTGTGAAGACATTGTATGTTTGCTCTATCATTTGTCTTCACTGAGTGACTGAGTGTTCTGTTTGGCTTCACAATATCTTCCTACCTGATCCTTACTACCTAGCTGCTATTAGTCTTTGTGCTTTCACTTCATTGAATACTTGACTATGGTTTGCCTAGTGTAGTCTACCTTCCGCTGCATGGTAATAGGTTTAATTTTATTGTTTGTCTTCAAAACTCCCATGTTTTGAAGACTTCCATAAAAATCGCCTATTCACCCCCCCCTCTAGTGGATATAACGCACTTTCAGAGTCCATGAGGGAGAGCTTTATAAGAAAAGCACTACTAGAGTCCTTCAAAGGTGCATCTCCGAAGAGGAAGGGCGGAACCTTCTGGCTGAAATTCATGCCGGACTCGATGGTCACCACGCCGCTGCTCGGTCCCTTGTTAGCAAGGCTTTCCGTACAGGCTTTTATTGGCTGACGGCCCGGGCAGACGCTCAGGACCTAGTCCAACGATGCGCTGGTTGCTAACTTTTTGCCAACCAAAGCCATATGCCACCCACCGCACTCCAAACTATACCCATCACCTGGCCTTTTGCGGTATGGGGGCATGACATGGTCGAACCCCTTAAAGGTGGGACCGATAGGAAAAAATACTTACTGGTCATGGTGGATAAATTCACCAAATGGATAGAAGCCAAGCCTATTAAAATGGCCGAATCCGGACCTGTGATAGACTTCATATCCGGGGTTGTACACCGTTACGGCGTCCCCCACAGCATCATAACCGACAACGGTACAAAATTTACCGCCGACGAGGTAAAACTCTGGTGCAAAAACATGGGCATCAAGCTCGATTATGCTTCCGTCTATCACCCACAAACCAACGGCCAGGTCGAACGTGCAAATGGTCTTATCATGAGCGGCATTAAACCCAGACTGGTGCGGTCCCTCAAGGAATCTAACACGCACTGGGTAGAGGAGCTCGACTCCGTGCTATGGGGGCTGCGGACCACGCCAAATCACACCACCGGATACACACCATTTTTTATGGTGTACGGCGCAGAGGCAGTTCTGCCCTGCGACATAATTCATGACTCACCTAGAGTGCGCATGTACGAAGAAAGAGAAGCCGAGCTCGATCGGCAGGACAACTTGGACGCCCTAGAGGAGGAGCGTGACGTGGCAAAAGCCCGTTCTGCATTTTATCAACAGCAGGCCCGAAGATATCAAAGCAGAGAAGTACTGGCCAAAAGTTACAATGTTGGCGAACTAGTTCTACGCCTGCCGGATAGGAAAAAGGACAAACTCAAGCCCAAGTGGGAAGGTCCATTCATAATCTACCAAGCCCTGATTGGCGGGGCGTACTGCCTGCGAGATGCGTCGGATAACCGACTCGAGCCGAACCCGTGGAACGCCACCCGTCTCCGAAGATTCTATGCCTAGCGCCGGACTCTGTGTTCGTCTCCTTCCTCTGTCCATTTTTTGCATTTTTCTGTCTTACATTTCTCTCCTTCCCCTCTTTTCTTTTATAGCCCTTAAAGGCTCATCTAGTGACGCGCCACTCGCGCTCATTAAACCTGGGGGCTTCTTTAACAGAAGCTAATTTATACGGGCTTCACACCCAACACATGCGTCAAACTTCCGCATGTACCTTTTTCTTCACCATTATATGCATCGATATGACTTAAGTTTTGGTCAAGCTGGGTTTCCTGGCTCCTGTGCTTACCCCTATGTTCCTGATTGTTCGGCTAGGCGGTAAAGGGAGCACCTCTGCGTGTTACTGCCGGGTCAGCCGGATGTGTACCTCAGACTGGGTGAAGCCGAAAGCTATCGTTCTTAAGGGAATATTCGGTCGGTGAGATAAAAGATGATCTTTTTACTCATTTTATGCGCCCCCAGATGCTTTTTTCTGCGTCTTTTTACCCAGTCCGGACATGCACTTTAGGGCATGCCTCCCAGAGAAAGGAACCCGTAACGGAACTATTCTCTCTGGAAGATGTTTTTACTAACCATGTAATATAACATAACTAGTTGGGCACTTGTCTAATAAAGCACTAATGACCCCTACGCCTGTTCTCCACGCATACCACGGTTCTTATATAACCGCTATGGTATTTGGACACACTCCGGACCGTCAGGTCCCGAGGTTGAAGCGAAAAGGTCGGCAACGACAAACGATCTACAATCCGGCTAGAAGGCATTACACATGTCAATTCAAAATTACATAGTCATTCTGACTGATTGTATTCCTCTTCTATACCATCTAACAGGCTGTCTAATTTACAGTCCTGCTAGGAATACTTCGCGACCAACTCTACTTGGCCGTATACTAAGCTCACAGGGATCTCCTTCCCGCCAGGCCCCACTGGTCCGACCTCGGCCATGTGGTTTGGGTCAGACTTTGTAAAACGGGTCTTCACCATGGCCCAGGCTTCCCTAGCGCCTTGTCGGCAGGCCGATATCTTCCACAACCGGAAGCGCCGCCGAGCTCCCTTCAGCTTCTCCGCATGCTCTCCAAGGCCCTCGGGCATGGAGTGGGCAGGCCATAAGGCTTGGGCAACACCTCGCATCGCCTGCCGAATTCGCTCGTGCAGTTGCATGAGTTCGGGAAGAAGGTCACCCGTAGAACCGGGCATCTCCTCTGCAGGACGACCTGTGAGCATACCTACAGACATTACTCTGTTAGTCGACTTCCTCGCCGAACTCTTTTTTTTTCAAAGTTCGTTCAAGCACTTACTGAATATGTCGCGTCGAAGCCGCTGATTATCCCTCGTGGAGTCCGACAGCTGGCCACGAACATCTTTAAGTTCGACGTCCAGCCTGGTGTTGGCATCCTGAAGATCATTCTTCTCTCGCCTCACCTTTGTCAACGTACTCTCACCGGCCTTTAGCCGGCGTAAGAGTTGTTGCTTTTCCGGATCGAGTCCGGCGCCATCTGCAACATGATTTGTCAGATTTGCACCCACACTGCACAATACTAATCTTTCGAAGCGTATCTTACCTGAGGGGGTCTCTTTGGGCTCCCCTGCTGCGGCTAGTGCGGCCTTGCACTTTTCCAGCTCCTGGGATAGTACGGTATTCTTCTCTGTAAGAACCTGCTTATTAAATGATCCTTAAATCAGTTGCTCTAACTGTTTCAAGTCTCGGGGGCTACTGGTATATCTATATTTGACCAAAATTTTCTTACCCGTATGTCTTTTACATACTGCACCATGGCTCTGGCTAAACCATCTTGAGCGGCACGGAGGTACGCATCTCCTGAATTAAAGGCATCGAAAGCCTCTTGGAAGAAACAAGCGTCGCGTAGAACTGTCCGGCGACGCCTGTGGTTCATGGCATGCTCCACTTCAGAATTTGTGGCAGACAGCCTGTCCGCATCCTCTGTCGGAGGAGCGTCTGGTGCACGCCTTGTGCTCGCCTCCGCTTCCTGGCCAGACGTTGGAGCCTGGCTGATGGGGGCGCGATTGGCAACCTCTCCGGATGTAGTCCGGTGATGTCTCTTCGTTCTGAAGATAGCACGAACGTTAATATGCCCTGACAGAATAACACCAGGGAAATAGAGGGTGCGCTATACCTTTGCGCCGGCATCTCAATCCGAACTGCATTCCTTTTTGCCCCACGTGGACCTGCGGCCCCTCGTTGGCTAGCCGCCGCAGGTTCGGCCTCCTGCCTCGGAAATCTCCCATGCAAAACACGGTTGTCGTCAGAAACACCGGAATACATGAGAGTGGAATCTCTCTTAAGGGAATGAGATTCCGGTTTCTGTCACCTGGGAGGCCGGGATTAACCCTGGGTAATCAGCCGTGATGGCTACCAAGGTATTGTCCTTGTTTAGCTGATGGAACACCCCGTTGATAAGCTCCACCGATCTGTCCGGGTCCTCTTCGGAGTCCGGATCGAGGGACCGTTCTGGGTCCTCGGGCTATGGAGGGCGGCTCTTTATATCCTTTACCTCCTGTCACAGTTCCTGCACTGAAGTCGTTAGACTACATATCTAACCATGGGAGTATAAAACAGACGGGCAAGCGCAATTATTCACTTAACCAACTTGGAGGATCGTACATAGTAAATCCGGCCTACGGATTGACGTGGAGGAATTCCTCCTTTTCTCCCTTGTACAAAGAGGATAAGATCTTTACTAGGGCGGCAGCTGAGGCCGGCCCCTTACGACCGTAACGGGTGGCGTCATCCTCCCCGTTGAAATCCCACATGGGGTGGCCTCTATATTGAAGCGGCTGCACCCCTCGCATAATGCATGCGGCCATGACTCCAATCATGGTTAGTCCGGAATGAGCCAACAGTCTTATCCGGCCCATCAGGTAAAGGACGTCTCTGTCGCTTTGTTTCTGAGACCTCCGCGGACGCCAGCTCAAGCGTTTCTTCAATGGTGCACTGTTGAACTCAGGGAGACCGACCCAGATAGGGTCCGGTAGCGGGACGTCATCTATGTAAAACCATTCCAAAGGCCAGTCCTCAGACGCCTTCTTTGGGGTTCCGGATAGGTATCCGGTCCCGGCGATGCGCCATACTTCGGCTCCACCCACTTGGTATATAGACCCCTCTCGAGAACGGGGCACCAGGCAGAATAACCTCTTCCACAGCGCGAAATGAGCCTCAACGCCTAAAAATAGCTCGCAAAGGGCGACGAAACCCGCAATATGTAATACGGAGGCGGGCGTGAGATTGTGCAGCTGGAGGCCGTAGAACTCCAGAAGCCCGCGGAGAAATGGATGAATTGGAAACCCCAGTCCCCTTATTAGATAGGGGACGAGGCACACCCGCTCTCCTTTAGAAGGATTGGGGGTGCTCTCCTCTTGTTTTCCGCCATTGTAGGTGGCGAGACCGGCTCGGACCGGGACCATGTATGCCTGAGGGAGAAATCCCTTGGCCTGAAGAGACACTAACTCGCTATGCGGGATGGTGCAACTCTCCCAGTCCCCGGGTTTGGGACCGGAGGGGGGAGGGGAGGAGCTGCGATGGCTGGTCATGTTGGAATGGACCTTTGCTGGAAGCGCTCTAATGATAACTTGCGGAGAGGAGAAGATGTGGTTTGGACCTAAATCCCCATCCCGTTAAACAGGCGGCTCCTTTATACAGCTAGGGGTGTGGATGTAAAAACGCCCTAGCTTTTCGCATTCATTTGACACGTGGAAGACGACCATTATTGGGCGTGGGAGCCGAGGAGCGCTACATTACAAAAATTGGACATTATTCCTACAGGTACACAGGATTTGGAGAAGAACCCGCCTTGCAATGCCGAACAATCTGCATGCCGGACTCATCATCATTGAAGCCTGGTTCGGGGGCAACGGAGGGAGTCCTGGATTAGGGGGTGTTCGGGTAGCCGGACTATACCTTCAGCCGGACTCCTGGACTATGAAGATACAAGATTGAAGACTTCGTCCCGTGTCCGGATGGGACTTTCCTTGGCGTGGAAGGCAAGCTTGGCGATGCGGATATTCAAGATCTCCTACCATTGTAACCGACTATATGTAACCCTAACCCTATCCGGTGTCTATAAACCGGAGGGTTGTAGTCCATAGGCAATCAACTCCATATACAACAATCATACCATAGGCTAGCTTCTAGGGTTTAGCCTCCTTGATCTCGTGGTAGATCTACTCTTGTACTACCTATATCATCAATATTAATCAAGCAGGACGTAGGGTTTTACCTCCATCAAGAGGGCCCGAACCTGGGTAAAACATCGTGTTCCCTGCCTCCTGTTACCATCCGGCCTAGACGCACAGTTCGGGACCCACTACCCGAGATCCGCCGGTTTTGACACCGACAGTCGCTGAATGGAACATCGAACTACAGGCGTTTCAGCTAGAATTCAGTACAACTAGAGTCATCAAGGGAGCCACACTTGCGGATTTCGTGGCAGAATGGGTAGAAGCACCGGGTCTCGAAGTAGGCGAGGACCGATCACTTTCCCCGGGAAGTGAGGAACCGGACGGCTGGGTCATGTACTTCGATGGGGCATTCTCCCGACACGGCGCGGGAGGTGGCGCAGTGCTCGTATCCCCTACCCAGGACAAACTCTACTACGCCGTGCAACTCTGTTTCCAGCACGGAGAAAAGGTCTCCAACAACATAGGAGAGTACGAAGGCCTGATAATAGGCTTGGAAGCCGCAATCGCCTTAGGGGTAAAGCGCCTCATCATCAAGGGCGATTCGCACCTCCTCGTCAACTTCTCCAACAAGATATACGAATCAAAGGATGAGCACATGGAAGCCTACCTCGCTAAGGTTCGCAAGATGGAGAAACAGTTCTGGGGGCTGGAGTTGCAGCATGTGCCTCGCAACATCACTCAAGAGGCTGATGACATTGCCAAGAGGGCATCCAGGCGGCTGCCTCAGGAGCCTGGCGTCTTCGAGGAGTGGCTCTTCAAACCCTCGACGGCACCGTCACTATCGAGCACGGCGCAACCAAGGGAGGAGCTCACTCAGCCGCCTACCTCGGGAGCTCCGGCCCGCAGCCCGGCCTCAGGGGCACTCCTGCTCCTGGCGTTAGAGCCTCAGGAAGGGTGTTGGATCGCAGAGCTCAAGAACTACTTGATGCAAGGGACCCTGCCGGAGAGCGAGGAGGAGGCAGAGCATGTAGCGCGGCAGGCCACGGCTTACTGCATCAAGGATGGGGAGCTGTACCGAAAGCGACCAAATGACGTGTCCCTAGGTTGCATCTCCAGAGAGCAAGGGAAGGAGCTGCTGGCGGACATACACGGCGGAGACTGTGGGCACCACTCATCATCACGAACCCTCGTCGGCAAGGCGTTCCGCAATGGATTCTACTGGTCCACAGCACTCAGCGACGTCGTTGAGCTGGTGAAGGCTTGCGAGGCCTGCCAGTTCCACGCTAGGCAGATCCGTCAGCCGGCAGGGGGTCTACAGACTATACCCCTCTCGTGGCCGTTCGTAGTTTGGGGCCTAGACATTCTGGGCCCGTTCCCTCGGGCGCCAGGGGGCTATCGCTACCTCTACGTCGCTGTGGACAAGTTCACCAAGTGGGCTGAGGTTGAAGCTGTCCGCACCATCCCAGCAGGCTCCGCAGTCAAGTTCATCAAGGGTCTCGTGAGCCGGTTTGGGGTGCCTAACTGTATCATCACCGACAACGGTTCACAATTCACCAGTAATCTCTTCAAAACGTATTGTGCTAACCTTGGAACGCAGATATGCTACGCCTCGGTGGCACACCCCCGGAGCAACGGCCAGGCCGAGCGAGCCAATGCCGAGGTCTTGAGGGGCCTCAAAGCCAGGACCTTCAAGAAGAAGCTGGAGGCTTGCGGCAAGGGCTGGTACGACGAGCTCCAGTCTGTGCTGTGGTCTATCTGCACAACCGCAGCCAAGCCGACTGGTGAGACCCCGTTCTTCCTCGTCTACGGAGCAGAGGCTGTCCTCCCTCACGAGGTCAGGCGTCGCTCCGCACGGGTCCTGGCGTTCGACGAGACGCAGCAGGACGCCATGCGGGGGAAATATCTCGTTCTGGGGGAGGAACGCCATTGAGAAGCCGTGCTACGAGCGGCAAGGTATCAACAGGCGCTCCGGCGATACCACTGCTGCAACATCCACCCCAGAACTCTTGAGGTAGGGGACCTCGTGCTCAGACGGGTTCTCTCCAGGGAGGGGCCGCGCAAGCTCTCTCCCATGTGGGAGGGCCCATTCAAGGTTGTTCATGTTTCCAGGCCTGGCTCCGCGCGCTTGGAGACCCTGGAGGGGTACCCGTCCAGAACGCATGGAACATTCAACATCTCCGGAGGTTCTATCCCTGAGCGAGACCTAGCACCTATGGAAAGGCACGGTGCCTGTGAAGCTGCCACATTTTGGGAAAGGCCCGGTGCCTGTGAAGAAGGCCAATGCCTGTGAAGCTACCACATTTTGGGAAACGCCCGGTGAGGGAGTCCTGGATTAGGGGGTGTTCGGGTAGCCGGACTATACCTTCAGCCGGACTCCAGGACTATGAAGATACAAGATTGAAGACTTCGTCCCGTGTCCGGATGGGACTTTCCTTGGCGTGGAAGGCAAGTTTGGCGATGCGGATATTCAATATCTCCTACCATTGTAACCGACTCTATGTAACCCTAACCCTATCCGGTGTCTATATAAACCAGAGGGTTGTAGTCCGTAGGCGATCAACTCCATACACAACAATCATACCATAGGCTAGCTTCTAGGGTTTAGCCTCCTTGATCTCGTGGTAGATCTACTCTTCTACTACCCATATCATCAAAATTAATCAAGCAGGAGTAGGGTATTACCTCCATCGAGAGGGCCCGAACCTGGGTAAAAAACATCGTGTCCCTTGTCTCCTGTTACCATCCGGCCTTGACGCACAGTTCGGGACCCCCTACCCGAGATCCGCCGGTTTTGACACCGACATTGGTGCTTTCATTGAGAGTTCCTCTGTGCCATCGCAATCAGGAAGGATGCCTCCTCCTGTCTTTAAAGACGGCGCCGTTGCTAAGGGAGCGTTGGCTGTCGGCCAAACCCTTCGGCTAGGTGGTTTCCTCATGACCGCCTGTTCGGCTGTTGCACCGACGGTGACCTCTCGGGTCATCAAAAGCAACCTACATGTCAGCTCGGATCTTGTCGAGCAGCTAGATCCAATGGAGCTCTCTTCCGTAAACGAGCTCTTGGATCGCATCGCCGCCCTGGGGGTCGCTACGGATTACGACCAGGTTGGGCTTAAACCCGATCTAAGAGAAATTAACTCTTCCCAAGTCACCCACCACATTGCCATGGTAGAGGAGCAGTGCGGCGACCCTTCATCTATTTTAAGGACTAGTTACGTCCGAATTCCCGACTCCTCCAAGCCGGATACCCGCAAAGAGGAGGATGTAACTCAAGACCTGAGCTTAGGATCAGGCAACGGGCTAGATTCGTTGGACAACATCCAAGAATCCGAACTTCAGAGTTCGGAAACTCTCCGGCCTCCGAATCTTGGATTGGGTGAGGTTTCAGATTCAACGACACCCGCCCACCCGAACATAAGCGATCTCTCCCAAATTAGGCAAAACCCCGAGGAAACAGTACATCATTACTGGGCCAGATTCCTCCAGGTTATGAACAAGATAAAGGATTGCCGCGAGGGAGACGCAATCTCAATTTTCTGTAGTAATTGCAAGGACGAGGGAATCCTTAACACCGTAAGTCGTCGTGATATTACACACTTCGCTGACTTGGCGTCCATAGTACAAAAATACTGTGCGATAGAAAGCGCCTGGAAAACCGAAATAAAATTATGGGATAATCCGGCCTTGAATAATAATCCCGTCTGAACTAAGAGGGTGCATCATCATAGGACACCCGGGATAAACACCAAAAAGCCAAAACCCTCTACAGGGCATGGAACTGTACTGGAAAGGTGGCTTGATGGACCCTGTAGAATTCATAATACAGAGGACGCCACACCAACTCACAGCCTTAGAGCATGTTGGATACTCCGGCAGGTGGCCAAAATTGGTGAGGACCTCCTAATTCTGGAGGCCGCAGAAAGCCAGCCCGAGGACACCAGTACCGTTCTCACAGTCTTCGAGACCTTCGCATCAAACAATATGCGAAAAAGAACACTCCGCAGCCTCGCCGAAGTCTATCAAGTTGCAACAATAAATCCATGGAGCGACACTGCTATCACCTTCAACGCAAGTGATGAACCTAGATTCCGAACAGCCCGAGCACCAGCCGCATTGGTCCTCAGTCCCATAGTGGACGGCTTTCGCCTCACCAAGGTGCTCATGGATGAAGGCAGCGGACTGAACCTCATTCATGAGGAAACCCTTCAAAAAATGGAAACAGACTGGAACCGCATCGAGCGAAGCAGCACAACCTTTAGAGGAATAATCCCCAGTCGGGAAGCGCGCTGCACAGGAAAAATCACACTAGATGTGGTGTTCCGCACGCCGGATAATTACAGGTCCGAAGAAGTCACGTTTCAGGTGGCCCCGTTGGAAAGCGGATATCACGCTTTACTGGGACGGGAAGCATTCTCAATCTTCCAAGCAATACCCCATTACGGGTACATGAAGCTTAAGATGCCCGGGCTAAACGGAATTATCACTCTAGCTAGTGATCCGGACGTAGCACTCCGCGCCGAAAACAAGACGGCCGCATTAGCCCTTGAGGCGCTATCCGAAGCCTTAGTGGCCAAGGAACTGACTGCGCTGCGCTCCACGGTTAACAGGGATGATGTGATACTCGATAAGAGATCCAAATCCACATCCTTCAAGCCAGCTGACGAAATAGTCAAATTCCAGGTCCATCCAATGGACCCCAAAAAAACAGCTTCCATCGGGGCACGACTGAACCCTGATGTAGACGCCGCACTGCGAGAGTTCCTACGAGAGAACTGGGACATTTTCACCTGGCACCCTTCAGACATGCCAGGGATCCCACGCAGGCTGGCCGAACACAGCTTAAATATCCTAAAAGGATTCAAACCTGTCAAACAAGCCCTTCGGTGTTTTTCCGAACCCAAGAGACAGGCTATGGGAGAGGAGCTAGCCAAGCTATTGGAGCACGGATCCATTAGAGACATAAAACATCCGGACTGGCTAGCAAACTTGGTGATGATACCAAAGAAGGACAAATCCTGGCGCCTGTGTGTCGATTTTAAAGACCTTAACAAGGCTTGCCCAAAAGATCCCTTCCCCCTCCCCCGTATCGATCAAATTATCGATGCCACCGCAGGACACGACTCGTTGTGTTTCCTCGACGCATACTCCGGATACCATCAAATCAAGATGGCAGAATCAGACCAAGCCGCAACAGCATTCATCACACCATACGGCCCATTCTGCTTCAACACAATGCCCTTCGGGCTGAAAAACGCCGGCGCAACATATCAGCGCAAGATCCAGACATGTCTGGCAAATCAGATCGGCAAAACAGTGGAGGCGTATGTGGATGATGTGGTCGTCAAATCAAGACATGTCGAATCTCTAGTAGATGACTTGAGGCTTACATTCGATAACCTCCGAAAATATGACATCAAGCTCAACCCGGAAAAGTGCGTCTTCGGCGTTCCAGCCGGAAAGCTCTTGGGCTTCATTGTATCCGGTAGAGGAATCGAAGCAAACCCAGCCAAGATCCGAGCTTTGTCACAATTGGATGTCCCAAAGGACCTTAAACAAATACAAAAATTAACCGGATGCGTGGCGGCTTTAAGCCGCTTCATCTCCCGCTTGGGAGAAAAGGCACTACCCCTTTATCGCCTCCTTCGGCGCACCGAACACTTCGAGTGGACGGATGCTGCCACGGCCGAACTTGATGAAATAAAAGCCATATTGGCAACAAACCCAGTCCTGGCCGCGCCAATCACTGGCGAACCAATGTTATTGTACATTGCAACAACACACCAAGGTGTCAGCGCAGTGCTCATTGTCGAGCGGGAAACGGACGGACACAAATTCCCCCTTCAAAGGCCGGTCTACTACGTGTCCACTGTCCTCACTCCATGCAAATCACGGTACCCGCATTATCAAAAGATTGCATACGCGGTATTCATGGCATCCCGGAAGCTACGACACTACTTTCAAGAGTGTTCCATAAGAGTAGCCTCGGAAGTGCCACTAAACGATATTATCAACAACCGCGATGCAACGGGCCTGATTGCAAAATGGGCCATTGAGCTTCTCCCGTTCGATATAACCTATAAGCCACGGCGAGCTATTAAATCGCAAGTTTTGGCCGACTTTGTCGCAGAATGGACGGAGGCCGAGCTCCCTAAAGAGTACGGCAGATATTCAAACTGGATTACGCATTTCGACGGCTCCAAAATGTTGGCCGGACTGGGGGCTGGCGTCGTCCTGACGTCCCCCACAGGAGACACAGTCCAATATGTGCTCCAGATCATGTACACGGATTCCAACAATGCAGCCGAATATGAGGCCCTCCTACATGGTCTCCGGATAGCAGTATCCATGGGTATCCCGCGCCTAGAGGTACGCGGGGATTCAAACCTCGTGATATCCCAAATTAATGGAGACTTCGACGCCAAGGACCCAAAAATGGCAGCTTACCGCAACACCGTCCTAAAAATGTCAGCTCGGTTCGAAGGGCTGGAGTTTCACCATATAGCCCGAGAAAACAATCAAGCAGCGGACATCCTGGCATGCATCGGAGCAAAACGCGATGCAGTCCCCCCAACATCTTTTTGGAAAGATTGTTCAAGCCATCCGTAGCATGGGAGGGAGAACCCACAAATAACAGCCCGGACCCGGCCGCACCACTCGACGCCGAACAATCTGACACAATTGGAGGCTCTGCCATTGAAATTACACCTTCAGCCCACGTAATAATGGCGGTCATCGCCCCGTGGACAGAATCATTCCTAGCCTACCTTACTAGGCAGGAACTCCCGGAGGACCAAAACGAGGCCAGCTGCATAGTGCGGCGATCTAAAGCCTATAGAGTCCATGAGGGAGAGCTTTATAAGAAAAGCACTACCGGAGTCCTTCAAAGGTGCATCTCCGAAGAGGAAGGGCGGAACCTTCTGGCTGAAATTCATGCCGGACTTGGTGGTCACCACGCCGCTGCTCGGTCCCTTGTTAGCAAGGCTTTCCGTACAGGCTTTTATTGGCTGACGGCCCGGGCAGACGCTCAGGACCTAGTCCAACGCTGCACTGGTTGCCAACTTTTTGCCAACCAAAGCCATATGCCACCCACCGCACTCCAAACTATACCCATCACCTGGCCTTTTGCGGTCTGGGGGCTTGACATGGTCGGACCCCTTAAAGGTGGGACCGATAGGAAAAAATACTTACTGGTCATGGTGGATAAGTTCACCAAATGGATAGAGGCCAAGCCTGTTAAAAAGGCCGAATCCGGACCTGTGATAGACTTCATATCCAGGGTTGTACACCGTTATGGCGTCCCCCACAGCATCATAACCGATAACGGTACAAACTTTACCGCCGACGAGGTAAAACTCTGGTGCAAAAACATGGGCATCCAGCTCGATTATGCTTCCGTCTATCACCCACAAACCAACGGCCAGGTCGAACGTGCAAATGGTCTTATCATGAGCGGCATTAAACCCAGACTGGTGCGGTCCCTCAAGGAATCTAACACGCACTGGGTAGAGGAGCTCGACTCCGTGCTATGGGGGCTGCGGACCACGCCAAATCACACCACCGGATACACACCATTTTTTATGGTGTACGGCGCAGAGGCAGTTCTGCCCTGCGACATAATTCATGACTCACCTAGAGTGCGCATGTACGAAGAAAGAGAAGCCGAGCTCGATCGGCAGGACAACTTGGACGCCCTAGAGGAGGAGCGTGACGTGGCAAAAGCCCGTTCTGCATTTTATCAACAGCAGGCCCGAAGATATCAAAGCAGAGAAGTACTGGCCAAAAGTTACAATGTTGGCGAACTAGTTCTACGCCTGCCGGATAAGAAAAAGGACAAACTCAAGCCCAAGTGGGAAGGTCCATTCATAATCGACCAAGTCCTAAGTGGCGGGGCGTACCGCCTGCGAGATGCGTCGGATAACCGACTCGAGCCGAACCCGTGGAACGCCACCCGTCTCCGAAGATTCTATGCCTAGCGCCGGACTCTGTGTTCGTCTCCTTCCTCTGTCCATTTTTTGCATTTTTCTGTCTTACATTTCTCTCCTTCCCCTCTTTTCTTTTATAGCCCTTAAAGGCTCATCTAGTGATGCGCCACTCGCGCTCATTAAACCTGGGGGCTTCTTTAACAGAAGCTTATTTATACGGGCTTCACGCCCAACACATGCGTCAAACTTCCGCATGTACCTTTTTCTTCACCATTATATGCATCGATATGACTTAAGTTTTGGCCAAGCTGGGTTGCCTGGCTCCTGTGTTTACCCCTACGTTCCCGATTGTTCGGCTAGGCGGTAAAGGGAGCACCTCTGCGATTGTTACTGCCGGGTCAGCCGGATGTGTACCTCAGACTGGGTGAAGCCGAAAGCTAGCGTTCTTAAGGGAATATTCAGTCGGTGAGATAAAAGATGATCTTTTTACTCATTTTATGCGCCCCCAGATGCTTTTTTCTGCGTCTTTTTACACAGTCCGGACATGCACTTTAGGGCATGCCTCCCAGAGAAAGGAACCTGTAACGGAACTATTCTCTCTGGAAGATGTTTTTACTAACCATGTAATATAACATAACTAGTTGGGCACTTGTCTAAAGCACTAATGACCCCTACGCCTGGTCTCCACGCATACCATGGTTCTTATATAACCGCTATGGTATTCGGACACACTCCGGACCGTCAGGTCCCGAGGTTGAAGCGAAAAGGTCGGCAACGACAAACGATCTACAATCCGGCTAGAAGGCATTACACATGTCAATTCAAAATTACATAGTCATTCTGACTGATTGTATTCCTCTTCTATACCATCTAACAGGCTGTCTAATTTACAGTCCTGCTAGGAATACTTCGCGGCCAACTCTACTTGGCCGTATACTAAGCTCACAGGGATCTCCTTCCCGTCAGGCCCCACTGGTCCGACCTCGGCCATGTGGTTTGGATCAGACTTCGTAAAACGGGTCTTCACCATGGCCCAGGCTTCCCTAGCGCCTTGTCAGCAGGCCGATATCTTCCACAACCGGAAGCGCCGCCGAGCCCCCTTCAGCTTCTCCGCAAGCTCTCCAAGGCCCTCGGGCATGGAGTGGGCAGGCCATAAGGCTTGGGCAACGCCTCGCATCGCCTGCCGAATTCGCTCGTGCAGTTGCATGAGTTCGGGAAGAAGGTCACCCGTAGAACCAGGCATCTCCTCTGCAGGACGACCTGTGAGCATACCTACAGACATTACTCTGTTAGTCGACTTCCTCGCCGAACTCTTTTTTCAAATTTCATTCAAGCACTTACTAAATATGCCGCGTTGAAGCCGCTGATTCTCCTTCATGGAGTCCGACAGCTGGCCACGAACATCTTTAAGTTCGACGTCCAGCCTGGTGTTGGCATCCTGAAGATCATTCTTCTCTCGCCTCACCTTTGTCAACGTACTCTCACGGCCTTTAGCCGGCGTAAGAGTTGTTGCTTTTCCGGATCGAGTCCGGCGCCATCTGCAACATGATTTGTCAGATTTGCACCAACACCGCATAATACTAATCTTTCGAAGTGTATCTTACCTGAGGGGGTCTCTTTGGGATCCCCTGCTGCGGCTAGTGCGGCCTCTAGTTGGGCCTTGCACTTTTCCAGCTCCTGGGACAGTACAGTATTCTTCTCTGTAAGAACCTGCATATTAAATGATCCTTAAATCAGTTGCTCTAACTGTTTCAAGTCTCGGGGGCTACTGGTATATATATTTGACCAAAATTTTCTTACCCGTATGTCTTTTACATACTGCTCCGTGGCTCTGGCTAAACCATTTTGAGCGGCACGGAGGTACACATCTCCCGAATTAAAGGCATCTAAAGCCTCTTGGGAGAAACAAGCGTCGCGTAGAACTGTCCGGCGACGCCTGTGGTTCATGGCACTCTCCACTTCAGAATTTGTGGCAGACAGCCTGTCCGCATCCTCTGTCGGAGGAGCGTCCGGTGCGCGCCTTGTGCTCGCCTTCACTTCCTAGCCAGACGTTGGAGCTTGGCTGGTGGAGGCGCGATTGGCAACCTCTCCGGATGTAGTCCGACGAGGTCTCTTCATTCTGAAGATAGCACGAACGTTAATATGCCCTGATAGAATAACACCAGGGAAACAGAGGATGCGCTATACCTTTGCGCCGGCATCTCAGTCGGGACTACATTCCTTTTTGCCCCACGGGGCCCTGCGGCCCCTCGTTGGCTAGCCGCCACAGGTTCGGCCTCCTGCCTCGGAAATCTCCCCTGCAAAACACGGTTGTCGTTAGAAACACCGGAATACGTGAGAGTGGAATCTCTCTCAAGGGAATGAGACTCCGGTTTCTGTCACCTAGGAGGCCGGAATTAACCCTGGGTAATCAGCCATGATGGCTACCAAGGTATTGTCCTTGCTTAGCTGATGGAACACCCCGTCGATAAGCTCCACCGATATGTCCGGATCCTCTTCGGAGTCCGGATCGAGGGACCATTCTGGGTCCTCGGGCTGTGGAGGGCGGCTGTTTATATCCTTTACCACCTGTCGCAGTTCCTGCATTGAAGTCGTTAGACTACATATCTAACCGTGGGAGTATAAAACAAACGGGCAAGCGCAGTTGTTCACTTACCCAACTTGGAGGATCGTACATAGTAAATCCGGCCTGCGGGTTGACACGGAGGAATTCCTCCTTTTCTCCCTTGTACAAAGAGGATAAGATCTTTACTAGAGTGGCAGATGAGGCCGGCCCCTTACGACCGTAACGGGTGGCGTCATCCTCCCCGTTGAAATCCCACATGGGGTGGCCTCTATATTGAAGTGGCTGCACCCCCCGCATAATGCATGCGGCCATGACTCCAATCATGGTTAGTCCGGAATGAGCCAACAGTCTTATCCAGCCCATCAGGTAAAGGACGTCTCTGTCGCTTTCTCTCCGAGAGCTCCGCGGACGCCAGCTCAAGCGTTTATTCAATGGAGCACTGTTGAACTCAGGGAGACCGACCCGGATAGGGTCCGGTAGCGGGACGTCATCTATGTAAAACCATTCCGAAGGCCAGTCCTCGGACGCCTTCTTTGGGGTTCCTGATAGGTATCCGGTCCCGGCGATGCGCCATACTTCGGCTCCGCCAACTTGGTATATAGACCCCTCTCGAGAAAGGGGCACCAGGCAGAATAACCTCTTCCACAGTGCAAAATGAGCCTCAACGCCTAAAAATAGCTCGCAAAGGGCGACGAAACCCGCAATATGTAATACGGAGGCGGGCGTGAGATTGTGCAGCTGGAGGCCGTAGAACTCCAGAAGTGTAGCGACCTGACCCGAATGGATCACGTCTACTGTGCTACGATGTCATCCCTGGATCAGTAATGCTGACACCACACAGTACATCGAGGTTTTATAGCAGAGTTGCAATCACACACTTATTACATCGATGGCTGAAAAAGAACTTATTACAATAAATATGACTTAAGGCCATATTTTAAAGATAACAGCGGAGGACTTGGAAGATAAATGGGTCCATCAACTCCAGCGGCATCATTGAGTATAGGGCCACGACCTAAACGCACCTCAATCGTCGTCTGAAAAGTCTGCAACATTAACGTTGCAGCCCGAAAACGGGTCAGCACATGGAATATGCTGGCAAAGTAACACATAGAGAGTAATGGAATGAAACAGCTATACTATATGCATATATGGCTGGTGGAAAGCTCTATGGTTAAAGTTTTTGCGTAAAGCCAATTTTTCCCTACTACAAAGGAATAAATTTTATTTACTGTCATGGTGGTTGTGAAACATTGAGAATGGTTGAAAGCATTCTCAATCCCAATTAAAAGTAATTAAAACCCAATAACATTAATTAGAAGTAACATGTTGAGATTCACAATGATATTCAAGTACTAGATACTCAAGTTGTCCATAACCGTGGACACGGCTAATCATGATTAGTTTGTTACTCTGCAGAGGTTGCGCACTTTTCCCCACATGACTCGATCGCCTCCGTTTGTTTTCTCGCACTACATGGTGTTTGAGAGACGGATGACCGAGACATAGTCTTTCAGAAGCACTAGCACCTTACATGTGGGGTAGACCGGTACACCTACATCCCCTACATCTGCTAGTCCACCCCGTAAGAGTTCGCACAACTTAGTCAACTATGCCAGAGCCCATAGTAGCATGTGGCTGCACACCGGAAGTTTCTAGCATGAATTATCTTATGATCCCTTTGAGCCTGGGTGGCGGTCCAAAAAAAAACAGGCAAGTCCTGATAGACATCAGGTGCCTCAATCCACCCAGATGTGTGTTTAAGTTGCCACCTTAGATAAACCATTAAAATTATCAATCGCACATCTGTCATGGATATCACTCACCCAATCCACGTCTACTAGCATAGCATGGCATAATAAGTAAACGTAGAAGTAACTCCCAAAGGTTTCATAATAATACAGGTAATAGATACTACCTCATCTACTTCCCATCCCACAATTTAATTAGATCCTAATCATGCAATGTGTGGGGATTGATCTAATGCAATAAAACATGGGTTGTAGAAAAGGTATGATCAAAGTGTTACTTGCCTTGCTGATGATCCGCGAGTCCTAGGGTTTCGAAGTAACAAGCGGTGCAATCCGGGTAATCTATCGCAGACAAACAACAAGCATACAATAAGTACTCATCTAATGCACAGGTAAAACTCGAACAAGAGATCGAACCAGGTAGTTCAACTTAAGAACTCCGGTTGCAAAGAAAGAACGAAAAACAAACGGCGGAAGAAAACAACTCGGTTCTAGCAAGTTGAATCTAGGTCAAAATTTTACTGTAACAAAAGCTTGTTCAAGTTGATTAGACGGAACGGCGGTTTCGAGACGAAACTCCAGGCGCTTGAATCACCTGATTCCGATAAACGAGCGAAAAGATAGACTAGGAAGAAGATCGGATCTGAGATCGCGATCGCGGAATAAATCCGACGAAAAGAAAAAGAAGAACGGTTAAACGAAAGGACGTTCGTTAACCTAGAAGAATCCGGTGATCACGTTCGTTAGGACGAACGGTCCGGCGAACGGTCCAAAGCAACTAAATCGGAGAAGAAAACGAATCCGATCTAGGGTTTCGGAGAAGAAAAACCGAACGAAAAACCGATCTAGAAAACCGGAACGGTTTAGAGAAGAAAAGAATCGGAACGATTAGAAGAAAACGATCCGAGAAAAAGAATAGATGTAGCGCGGGGCAACCTTGGCGAGGTCTCCGGTGAGGGCTCCGGCGGCGTCGGCGTAGGTGTGGGGCGGCGGCGTGGGCAAGGTGCGGCGGCGGCGCGGGGTGTGGGGTGGCGGCGCGGGTGAGGCGGCGCGGCGGCGGTGACGCAGGGCGCGGTGTGAGCGGCGCGGCGGCGGTGACGCAGGGCGCGGTGTGATGCGGCGCGGGGCGCGGTGCAAGGCGTGGTGTGGAGGAGAGCTTTGATTTGATGTGTTTAGAGGGGGGTGCTTGGGTATTTATATTGGGGAGGGGAGGGGTTTACTTGGGGTAGAGGACAAGGAATTAGAATAGGAGTAGGAAAGATCTAGAAAATAAACGGAGTAGGACTAAAGAAAACGAAATAAGGAAAAGGGGACAAGGGGGCGCCCTAGAATCCTAAAAGGATTCGGTCCTAGCAAGAGGCGGCGGCCGACCGGCTCCTGGCTCGGCGCCTGGCGCCTGGGAGCGCGGCGGTAGGTGGCTTGGCTTGGGCCTTTGGCCCAAGGCGCTGCTCAAATTTTTTTTAAATAGTTTCCTCGCGCAGAAAAAAAACAAAAAAGGGATCTAAACGAACTCCGAAAAATCTAAAGTAAATTTTCCCCGACTCCTAAAAATGAGCCGAACAAAATGAACTTTTCTCCGGACCTAAAATGCAATTTTTGAAAACGCGCATTTTTTCCCTATCCAAATAAAATGCAAATAAACACCGGAAAGCAAAATTGATCTATTTATTATATCTTCATTTTTCCTAAATTTGGGAAAGTCATATTATTCCCTCTCTCATATTTTGACACCGGAAAAATTATTGAAGATAAAATAAATAAATCAAATGATCCTATTTTCAAAATTCGAGAGAACTCTCAAATATGAAAATAACGAAATCTCCAACTCTCTCCGAGGGTCCTTGAGTTGCGTGAAATTTCTAGGATCAACCGAAATGCAAGAAAATATGATATGCATATGATCTAGTGTATAACATTCCAAATTGAAAATTTGGGATGTTACAAACCTACCCCCCTTAAGATGAATCTCGCCCTCGAGATTTGGGTTGGCTAGAAAATAGGTGAGGGTGGTCTTTGAGCAAATCTTCTTCTCTCTCCCAGGTGGCTTCATCCTCTGAATGGTGGTTCCACTGAACTTTGCAAAACTTGATAACCTTGCTGCGAGTAACTCTACTGGCAACATCGAGAATCTTGACTGGCTTCTCCTCATATGTTAGGTCATCCTTTAACTGAATGGCTTCTAATGGCACTGTATCTCTTAGCGGTACCTCCGCCATCTCGGCGTGACATTTCTTCAGCTGAGAAACATGGAATACATCATGAACTCCTGACAGTCCTTCTGGTAATTCCAACTTATAAGCGACTTCTCCCATACGTTTCACGATCTTAAATGGTCCAATGAAACGCGGTGCTAACTTTCCCTTAACTCCAAAGCGCTTAACTCCTCGAAGTGGGGATACTCGAAGGTAAATTCTGTCTCCGGTTTCGTAAACTGTCTCCTTGCGTTTAGAATCTGCATAGCTCTTCTGCCTGGACTGGGCTACCTTGAGCCTATCGCGAATCAACTTAACCTTCCGTTCTGACTCCTTAATCAAATCTGGTCCAAAGAATTGACGGTCTCCAACTTCGTTCCAGGACAACGGTGTCCTGCACCTCCTTCCGTATAAAGCTTCGAAAGGGGCCATCTTCAAACTGGTTTGGTAACTGTTGTTATAAGAAAACTCCGCGTACGGTAAGTTTTCGTCCCAACTTGATCCATAATCTAGTGCACAAGCTCTCAGCATATCTTCCAAAATCTGATTGACTCTCTCGGTCTGTCCATCTGTCTGCGGATGAAAAGCTGTGCTGAACTCTAGTCTGGTTCCTAAAGTTTCATGCAACTGATTCCAAAACTTTGAGGTAAATTGGGTTCCTCTATCTGATACGATACTCCTCGGAACTCCATGCAAACAAACGATTCTAGTCATGTATATCTTTGCCAACTTAGCACTGGTGTAAGTGGTCTTAACTGGAATGAAATGTGCTACCTTCGTCAAACGATCAACTACTACCCATATCGAGTCATATCCGGCTTTTGTCCTGGGTAGCCCTGTGATAAAATCCATGCCTATCTTATCCCACTTCCATTCGGGTATCGGCAGTGGTTGTAACAATCCTGCTGGCTTTTGATGTACTGCTTTTACTCTCTGACATACGTCACAAACTGCTACATACGCTGCAATATCCTTCTTCATTCCGGTCCACCAGAATGTTTCCTTCAAATCCAAATACATCTTGGTATTCCCTGGGTGAATCTAATATGGTGAATCATGTGCCTCCTGCAAAATCAACTTCCTGATCTCCGGGTCATTGGGCACATAAACACGGTCCTCAAACCATAAGGTGTCGTGCTCATCCTCACGAAATCCCTTTGCTTTTCCTTCGCTCAATTTCTCCTTTATAGCAGCAATCTCTTTGTCAGATTTCTGAGCTTCTCTGATCTTATCCATCAATGTTGATTGAATCTCCAATGCTGCTACATAGCCTTTCGGAACTATCTCTAAGCTTAGTTCACGAAGGTTTTCTGCTAACTCCTTTGGTATTTTCCCCGTCATTATCGTATTGACATGGCTCTTACGACTCAGTGCGTCAGCTACTACATTAGCCTTTCCGGGATGGTAATGCAATCTCATGTCATAATCCTTGATGAGCTCCAACCATCTCCTCTGTCGGAGGTTCAACTCCTTTTGAGTGAAAATGTACTTCAAACTCTTATGATCCGTGTACACCTCACAATGATTTCCAATGAGGAAATGTCTCCACGTTTTCAATGCATGCACTACGGCTGCTAACTCCAAATCATGCGTGGCATAATTCAACTCATGAGGCTTCAGTTGTCGTGATGCATACGAAAAAACTCTCCCTTCCTGCATAAGCACTGCTCCAAGTCCTCGACGTGAAGCGTCGCAATACACCTCATAATCCTTGGTCTGATCTGGCAAAATCAATACCGGTGAGGTAACCAATCGTTTCTTCAACTCCTAGAAACTAGCCTCACACTCCTCAGTCCATTTGAACTTAGTATCCTTCTTCAACAATTCATTCATAGGCTTTGCAATCTTTGAAAAGTTCTCAATGAATCTCCGGTAGTATCCTGCGAGTCCAAGAAAACTCCGGATCTCTCCAACTGTTGTTGGTGCTTCCCATTCGGTTACGGTCTCAACCTTTGTGGGGTCAACTGCTATACCTTCTCCGGATATAACGTGTCCGAGGAATCCAACTTCCTTCAACCAAAACTCACATTTGCTGAATTTGGCATATAACTGATGTTCCCTTAATTTCTCCAAAACCATACGCAAATGTTCCTTATGCTCCGCTTCATTCTTTGAATAAACCAAAATGTCATCGATGAACACTACGACGAACTTATCCAAAAACTCCATAAACACTTTGTTCATCAGGTTCATAAAATAGGCAGGTGCGTTAGTTAATCCAAATGACATAAAGGTATACTCATACAGTCCATATCTTGTGGTGAATGCTATCTTAGGTATGTCCTGCTCTCGAATCTTCAACTGATGGTACCCTGATCGCAAATCGATCTTGGAAAACACTTTAGCTCCTTGCAATCGATCAAACAGATCGTTGATCATTGGCAGTGGGTACTTGTTCTTGATGGTTACTTCATTCAATCCCCGATAATCTACAACCATCCTTAATGATCCATCCTTCTTTTCCACTAGAAGTACGGGTGATCCCCAAGGTGAAGAACTTGGGCGAATGTAACCTTTATCCAATAACTCCTTAATCTGATTCTTAATTTCCACCAAATCCTTTGCTGGCATCCGGTACGGTCGCTTCGATATTGGGCCTGTACCTGGCAATAACTCAATCAAAAACTCAATGTCTCTATCCGGTGGCATGCCTGGTAATTCCTCAGGAAATACATTAGGAAAATCCTTTACCACTGGTACTTCCTCCTGCACAACTCCTGATAAGCAATTCACTTGTGTCCTGTTTGGCACATGCCGGGATACATACTTGATCCTTCTTCCTTCTGGTGTGGTAAGCAAAATTGTCTTACTGGCGCAATCGATGTTTCCTCCATACATCGACAGCCAATCCATACCAAGAATCACATCCAGACCTTGGGATTCCAGAATAATTAAATCTGTTGGGAATACATGCCTTCCTATACTCAATGGTACTTGAAAACATCCTTGTTTGGCCATGTATTCTGCTCCTGGCGAGCTTACTAGCATAGGTGTTTTAAGAATCCTAGTGGGCAGGCTATACTTCTCCACAAATCCCCTTGATATGTATGAATGCGATGCACCAGTATCAAAAAGAACGAGTGCAGTAAATGACTTAACCAAAACTTACCGATTACTGCATCGGGCTGATCTTCAATCTCCTCCACATTAACGTGGTTCACCTGTCCCCTATTGAAAGGGTTCGGCTTCTTCCCAGAGCTTCCATTGCCATTTCCATTCTGGCCTTCAGGACATTCATTGGCATAATGTCCGGTCTTCGAACACTTGAAACAGGTGACTTGACTCAGGTCTCTCTTGGTTGGGGTTGATGGGGTTGTTCGGTTCTGGCCGTTGCTTCCTCCATTCCCATTACCATTCTTGTGGCCATTATGGTTGTGCGAGCTACCTCCTCCACATACTGGCCAACAGTCCTTCCTCCTTGGCGTAAGTTGCGAAACTCACGCTTCTTTATGGCCATAGCTCCTGCTGAAACATGGGCAGTGCGGAAAGCTTGCTGAAACTGATCCCATGTGACAGTGTCAACTGGATAAGTGGCTGTGAAATTCTCCCACCATGCTGCCGCGGGTCCGTCAAGCTGGTGTGCGGCAAACTTCACTTTCTCACCATCCGTGCATCCTGCAGTGGTCAACTCCCTTCCTATCTTGCGGAGCCAATCGTCTGCTACTATTGGCTCGGTGCTACTGGAAAACACCGGCGGATTCAGCCTAAGGAAACGGGCTAAGTGGTCAACAGGTGGTGGTGGTGGTGGGTTGTTGTTGTTGTTCTGCTGATTCTGAACTAACATTTGCATCAATTGATTCTGCTGCTGGATCAACTGAGTGAGCTCCGGTGGAAATCCATTGTCACGTCTCGGAGGCATCTAAGGGTTTAGAAAAGACGAGAATTAAGAATAGAGGGGGTCTAAAGGGAAAACACTACCCATAAGCACATGAGGCAAAAGCACACAATTCACTTCAATCAATCAAACAAGGGCTTACAAACGGTCTAACTATCGCAAAAGTGCTCGACTATATTGTGTTTACATGGGGGAATACTACTACTATCTGGTGGTCATCTAGAAATTTGAACCGGTGGAAGACTCCATGATATCTACTCCAGCTTCGTCTTCAAAGTCGGGTTCACTTGGATCCGAATCGGTGTCGTCGATGATGATGTAGTTGTCTGGACATGCGACGTACTTGTCGTCCTTCTGGGATGCTAACTTCCTCTTGAGTTCTTCAATCTCCTGCTTAAGATCGCAATTGTGCCTTGCTAGAGCTACGATCTCGTCCATGTAGTCCTTGCGTGTAGACTTTAGTTCTCCTTCTAGCTTGATGATCCTTGCCTTCGCATTCTTCAACTCTACCATATCATTGCACATCTGGTTCTCATGGCGTCGAATGTGCTGGTTTAACTCCTGGATGAAAGATGCAATGGATCTATCCTTCTTGGTGCTGACTAACTCCCATTGTTCATCACGGCGTCTGCAAATCTGGTAGATAGTGTCCTTGAGGTCTTCTTGATAAACTTCTCCAATGCGTCCTATGGTGATATGAGCTGCCATGCTCCTTCCTAGACTCCAGGTTGGTGCATTGAAAACACTATCTATGGGCTTCGTGATTGGCGCGAATGTCCTTCCCGGAACGTGAGCTTGAATCTTCCAGCGCTCCTCTTCAGGCAGAGTGGCGTTGAAGGTTCCCGTGAAGCTTGGTAATCCAATGTTCAGGTACTTGGTGACTTCCTTCAGGTGAAATCCAAATGGTGTGCCTTCATCCGGTTGAGCGTACTTAATCTTCGCGTGCGTCATCCTAATAGAGTAGAAAAGATGAGGAGTTAGAAAATGAGAAGAGAAGGGTGATCTATGGCTTTAACTTAGTGGTCGTGTCCTACAGTCAGCGTGTGCTCTGATACCATCTCTGTAGCGACCTGACCCGAATGGATCATGTCTACTGTGCTACGGTGTCATCCCTGGATCAGTAATGCTGACACCACACAGTACATCGAGGTTTTATAGCAGAGTTGCAATCACACACTTATTACATCGATGGCTGAAAAAGAACTTATTACAATAAATATGACTTAAGGCCATATTTTAAAGATAACAGCGGAAGACTTGGAAGATAAATGGGTCCATCAACTCCAGCGGCATCACTGAGTATAGGGCCACGACCTAAACGCACCTCAATCATCGTCTGAAAAGTCTGCAACATTAACGTTGCAGCCCGAAAACGGGTCAGCACATGGAATATGCTGGCAAAGTAACACATAGAGAGTAATGGAATGAAACAGCTATACTATATGCATATATGGCTGGTGGAAAGCTCTATGGTTACAGTTTTTGCGTAAAGCCAATTTTTCCCTACTACAAAGGAATAAATTTTATTTACTATCATGGTGGTTGTGAAACATTGAGAATGGTTGAAAGCATTCTCAATCCCAATTAAAAGTAATTAAAACCCAATAACATTAATTAGAAGTAACATGTTGAGATTCACAATGATATTCAAGTACTAGATACTCAAGTTGTCCATAACCGGGGACACGGCTAATCATGATTAGTTTGTTACTCTGCAGAGGTTGCGCACTTTTCCCCACATGACTCGATCGCCTCCGTTTGTTTTCTCGCACTACATGGTGTTTGAGAGACGGATGACCGAGACATAGTCTTTCAGAAGCACTAGCACCTTACATGTGGGGTAGACCGGTACACCTACATCCCCTACATCTGCTAGTCCACCCCGTAAGAGTTCGCACAACTTAGTCAACTATGCCAGAGCCCATAGTAGCATGTGGCTGCACACGGAAGTTTCTAGCATGAATTATCTTATGATCCCTTTGAGCCTGGGTGGCGGTCCAAAAAAACAGGCAAGTCCTGATAGACATCAGGTGCCTCAATCCACCCAGATGTGTGTTTAAGTTGCCACCTTAGATAAACCATTAAAATTATCAATCTCACATCTGTCATGGATATCACTCACCCAATCCACGTCTACTAGCATAGCATGGCATAATAAGTAAACGTAGAAGTAACTCCCAAAGGTTTCATAATAATATACAGGTAATAGGTACTACCTCATCTACTTCCCATCCCACAATTTAATTAGATCCTAATCATGCAATGTGTGAGGATTGATCTAATGCAATAAAACATGGGTTGTAGAAAAGGTATGATCAAAGTGTTACTTGCCTTGCTGATGATCCGCGAGACCTAGGGTTTCGAAGTAACAAGCGGCGCAATCCGGGTACTATCGCAGACAAACAACAAGCATACAATAAGTACTCATCTAATGCACAGGTAAAACTCCGAAAAAGAGAACGAACCAGGTAGTTCAACTTAAGAACTCCGGTTGCAAAGAAAGAACGAAAAACAAACGGCGGAAGAAAACAACTCGATTCTAGCAAGTTGAAACTAGGGCAAAATTTTACTGTAGCAAAAGCTTGTTCAAGTTGATTAGACGGAACGGGGGTTTCGAGACGAAACTCCAGGCGCTTGAATCACCTGATTCCGATAAACGAGCGAAAAGATAGACTAGGAAGAAGATCGGATCTGAGATCGCGATCGCGGAATAAATCCGACGAAAAGAAAAAGAAGAACGGTTAAACGAACGGACGTTTGTTAACCTAGAAGAATCCGGTGATCACGTTCGTTAGGACGAACGGTCCGGCGAACGGTCCAAAGCAACTAAATCGGAGAAGAAAACGAATCCGATCTAGGGTTTCGGAGAAGAAAAACCGAACGAAAAACCAATCTAGAAAACCGGAACGGTTTAGAGAAGAAAAGAATCGGAACGATTAGAAGAAAACGATCCGAGAAAAAGAATAGATGTAGCGCGGGGCAACCTTGGCGAGGTCTCTGGTGAACGGGGCTCCGGCGGCGTCGGCGTAGGGCGGCGGCGTGGGCAAGGTGCGGCGGCGGCACGGGGTGTGGGGTGGCGGCGCGGGTGAGGCGGCGCGGCGGCGGTGACGCAGGGCGCGGTGTGATGCGGCGCAGCGGCGGTGACGCAGGGCGCGGTGTGATGCGGCGCGGCGGCGGTAAGGTGCGGTGTGGAGGAGAGCTTTGATTTGATGTGTTTAGGGGGCGGGGGTGCTTGGGTATTTATATTGGGGAGGGGAGGGGTTTACTTGGGGTAGAGGAGAAGGAATTAGAATAGGAGTAGGAAAGATCTAGAAAATAAACGGAGTAGGACTAAAGAAAACAAAATAAGGAAAAGGGGACAAGGGGACGCCCTAGAATCCTAAAAGGATTCGGTCCTAGCAAGAGGCGGCGGCGGCCGACCGGCTCCTGGCTCGGCGCCTGGCGCCTGGGAGCGCGGCGGTAGGTGGCTTGGCTTGGGCCTTTGGCCCAAGGCGCTGCTCAAATTTTTTTTTCCTCGCGCAGAAAAAAAAACAAAAAAGGGATCTAAACGAACTCCGAAAAATCTAAAGTAAATTTTCCCCGACTCCTAAAAATGAGCCGAACAAAATGAACTTTTCTCCGGACCTAAAATGCAATTTTTGAAAACGCGCATTTTTCCCTATCCAAATAAAATGCAAATAAACACCGGAAAGCAAAATTGATCTATTTATTATATCTTCATTTTTCCTAAATTTGGGAAAGTCATATTATTCCCTCTCTCATATTTTGACACCGGAAAGTCCTAAATTCGAGAGAACTCTCAAATATGAAAATAACGAAATCTCCAACTCTCTTCGAGGGTCCTTGAGTTGCGTGAAATTTCTAGGATCAACCGAAATGCAAGAAAATATGATATGCATATGATCTAGTGTATAACATTCCAAATTGAAAATTTGGGATGTTACAAGAAGCCCGCGGAGAAATGGATGAATTGGAAACCCCAGTCCCCTTATTAGATAGGGGACGAGGCACACCCGCTCTCCTTTAGAAGGATTGGGGGTGCTCTCCGCTTGTTTTCCGCCATTGTAGGTGGCGAGACCGGCTCGGACCGGTACCTGTATGGCTGAGGGAGAAATCCCTTGGCCTGAAGCGACACTAACTCGCTATGTGGAATGGTGCAACTCTCCTAGTCCCCGGGTTTGGGACTGGAGGGGCGAGGGGAGGAGCTGCGATGGCTGGTCATGTTGGAATGGACCTTTGCTGGAAGCGCTCTGATGATAACTCGCGGAAAGGAGAAGATGTGGTTTGGACCTAAATCCCCATCCCGTTAAATAGGCGGCTCGTTTATACGGCTAGGGGTGTGGATGTAGAAAAAACCCGGCTTTTCGCATTTGTTTGACACGTGGAAGACGGCCATTATTGGGCATGGAAGCCGAAGAGCACTACATTACAAAAATCGGACATTATTCCTACAGGTACACAAGATTTGGAGAAGAACCCGCCTTGCAATGCCGAACAATCTGTGCGCCGGACTCGTCGTCATTGAAGCCTGGTTCAGGGGCTACTGAGGGAGTCCTGGATTAGGGGGTGTTCGGGTAGCCGGACTATACCTTTAGCCAGACTCCAGGACTATGAAGATACAAGATTGAAGACTTCGTCCCGTGTCCGGATGGGACTTTCCTTGGCGTGGAAGGCAAGTTTGGCGATGCGGATATTCAAGATCTCCTACCATTGTAACCGACTCTATGTAAACCTAACCCTATCCAGTGTCTATATAAACCGGAGGGTTGTAGTCCGTAGGCGATCAACTCCATACACAACAATCATACCATAGGCTAGCTTCTAGGGTTTAGCCTCCTTGATCTCGTGGTAGATCTACTATTGTACTACCCATATCATCAATATTAATCAAGCAGGAGTAGGGTATTACCTCCATCGAGAGGGCCCGAACCTGGGTAAGAAACATCGTGTCCCTTGTCTCCTGTTACCATCCGGCCTTGACGCACAATTCGGGACCCCCTACCCGAGATCCGCCGGTTTTGACACCGACACCCGGTGCCTGTGAAGCTGCCGCATTTTGGGAAAGGCCCGGTGCCTGTGAAGCTCGCCGCTCGTGACACTCTCACGTAATAATGAGTGGGGCTGTACACGCCCCGGAGTCTCCGGAGTGCCGCCCTCGGGCCTCGGGGGCTCCCGCCCATGCCTAGTGGCAGTAGTTAGCTCCGCGCTGGTGAGAAGACGTCGAAGACTAGAATAGGTGCCGGACGTGGCTTTTTCATTTGCTTTCTACAGTTGGCTTGTTCGTTCCTGTTTGAAGTTGTACTGGAGCTGTTGCCATCCCAGGCTTGTGACTCTTTATCTTTTTCACTCACTTGCCTCATTTTCTCTCGCCAATCTCGCGAGGGAGGTTCGCGGACGCCCTCGCGAGTGTTTTCTGCCCTGATCGTTTGAAGCTTTCCTGTCCGGGTCCGCTGCGGGAGCACCCTCCCAGTCTGTGCCCCACGGGCATCGCGACACGAGCACAGGACCTGGGCCAATTGCCCCCACAACCAGATCGAAGGCTACTCCTCCTGCTAATCCTTGCAGGACATGAAGGGCGAGGCCCCAGCCTCGGGAGGCGAGGACCGCGTCAAGCCCCACTGAGCTAAATAATTCCCGCACATGGGCACGCGACGCGGAAACATAGCGCAGAAATAGCGGAAGCAGCACGATGATCAACAGCAACAGTTCTAACACGCCCCCGCGGGGCCCTACACTACCTTCTTATTTCTGCGCAGGGAAAGAAGAAAAACAAAATGGGCACGACTTGCTCGGCACCAACTTGCGGCGAAAGCTCGAGCTGCCTCTCGGGGCTCAGGCGGATCCCTCCTCTCGCTTCACCAGGGCGCGACGGCGGGCTGACCCGCTACCTTCACCCAGGCGGGCGCGACGGCGCGGGGGCTGGTCGCGGCCACCACTGGAGGAGCTGCTGCCTGAGAGAGAGTCGCCGAAGCTTGGCGAGCCCCGAGCGCCGCCGCCTACACGCCTGTCGCCGTCTTCATCCTGGTCAGCACCAGGGCAGGGCAGGCGGCCGCGGTCCTCGTCTTCGGGGCAGCACCCAGCGCAGCGACCGTCTTCCCCGAACACCCTCATGTAGAGGGTGGCGTCGCCATCGAATTTAAAGTGCGGGGTGCGCCGCCGGCTCAGGCCGCGTGCATGGGCAAACGTTTGCCAGCCGCGGGTCAGGACCACATTCCCAGAAGCGGAGACCTCCAGCAAAGCCCAGGAGGCCCTGCTGCAGCAACCATCTGCCTGAAGCCAGAGGCCGCCCCGAGCGCCGGCCGGCAGTTCACCTACGAAGAAACGGGGGAGCTGGAGCCAGGTGCTAGTCGGGTCCGCCGACCACACGACGAACTCCGGTAGCACCTCCGCCGAGCGAAAGCGCGGCCTGGGGGGCCTCGCGGCCACGGCGTGCCTCCCATCGGCAACCGGGCGCTCACCACCGCGCAGGGAACCACCTCCATGGCCACAGGAAGCCATTACGGGGACCGCGGGGTGCTTGCGAGGGCGGCCCCGGCCGCGCTTGGTCGGTGGGCAGTCTGGCTCTACCGGACGAGCTTTTCCTTTCTCCGCGGTCGAGAATCTCTTCGGCGGAGCCATGGGAATGGCGAGTAGCCAAGAAGAAGAAAAGGAGTAGCAGGAAGGGATAAGCTAACGAGGCTCGCACAGTCCCGTACTTATAGCTGGAGAAGGCCAACCACCGACCACCACGATCGCAGGTAATCATGACCCATTTCTCTGCATGCAGGGACTTGTCAAGTCGTGCGGTTGCCGAGGCATCATGGGGAAGCACATACGCCCACGTCCAATCTGTCGCCACGTGGCGCCCAAGGCCGCAGGCTATTGGGGCCCGTGGTGCTTCGCGCTTGTCCCTTCGCTTCTCTGCTAGGCCCAGCCCGGGCACGCCTCGGTCCCGGGGGCTACTGTCGGCGTTCTGGGAACGGGGGTCCCCAGACTTGCCTGCCTGCGGCCTGCGGCGTGGCTCGAGTGGGGGCCCAATTCGGCCCAGCTTCATCAGCTCAAACTCAAGACCCTCGCGAGGGGCCAAGCCCTGCGGGGCGGACGATAGGAAGCTTCCTCAGGAGCAGCCTCATCAGGCAGGCTCGCGAGGAGGCGGAGAGATCAAGGCAGGGGCACCTCGCGAGGAGACCGTGACGCAAGCCATGATGATTGAGATCAGGCGGGCGCCGGCCCGTGCAGTGTCCTTGTTTCCCCTCCGGTGCAAAGGGAGTAAGCACAGTCCAAGGCATCGGGCAAAGGTTACCATTCCGGTGCAACGAGACCAAGACCAGCAGAGCGGCAGGACGGAGGTCACCGTGGAGCCCAAGACGGCGTCATCACCAGTGCTTTTGGCAGCCGAAGACCACCTTTGGTCAAGATAACTTGTACTAGATGTTCCCCTTCAAAATGGCCAATTGCTGGCGCCCTTCCCGCTCATTATTTGGGAAGAGGACCAGGGCCTCTATAAATAGGACTAGCCCCCAGAGAGGAAAGGAGGAGGAGGATAGAGAGAGAGATCCGGAGCAAGTAGAACACACCGCAGCAGCTCAAGAACACCTCTCGCGAGGCCGTTCTTCCCCCTGTATTGTTCATCATCAGCCCCTGAGGCAATCCACCACACCACACACTGGAGTAGGGTATTACACCACATCGGTGGCCCGAACCAGTATAAACCTCGTGTCCTTAGTGAGTTCTTCTTTCCGGGCTAGATTTCTTGCGAGCCATAGAAGCGCGAGTCGGTAGGGGAAAGATCATTGTGCGCACCCCAGAGTTTGAACCTTAAGGGTCTGTCGGAACCCGAAATCCGACAGTGTTCCCCTCCTGGGCCCAGAAGAACTGCACGGCGTCAGCAGCACTCTTCGGAAGATCTTCAAAGGCGTCTGGAGAACTCCACAGTCGAGTGAGCAAGGAATATCTCTGACCGCCAAATATACTCTGCAAAAGAAAGGGCTTACCAGCCGCTATCTGTTCGGCCTGCCGGATCTCTTGATGAGCACTCCGGGACTCGGTCCGTGCCTCATTGGCCTCATGGAGGGCTTTGGCGAGTTCAGCCGCTTGGGACGTAGTCTTCTCCTCCAAAGTCTCGCATTTGCTGATGGCGTCTTTCAGCTCCTCCTCCACTTCGGCCACCCTCTCTTCATGCTGGCGCCGGGCGACCTGTTCGGTCTTTAATTCCACAGCCACTTTATCAGCGGCTTCTTAGCTCGCTTTCGCCTCCTCCTTGGCCTGGGCAAGGGCGCTTTTGAGGGTCTCGACCTTGGCCGCGCTACCTACACTCATAATCACAACAATACATGAGTTATACTCTGAATTTGCATGTTTCTTCAAATATATGATTAAACTCTTTCAAAAAGTACACGCATACCTTGCGCCTCATCGAACCGCTTGTTAATGCGGACGATCTCATCATCGGCCAACTTTAGCTTTCGATTGAGTTTGGAAACTTCAGCGGCCTGGGCGGTTGCCGCCAACAGGGAAGCCTATGGAAAAAAGAAAAGTATGTCACCTTCTCCAAATTCAATGAGATCCTTTGTTTGGCCTTTTCCAAAAACCGGACAGAGTATCAGGGGCTACTATCTATATACAGGTATATTTCCTTCATATGAAAAGCATCTAGAGCATTACATCGCATACCTTGAAGCTTGTTAGCAGGCTGGTAAAGGCTTTGTTCAGCCTGCTCTTGGCAGACTAAACCATCTCAACCACCACACCCATCAGGGTGCGGTGCTCCTCCACGATGGAAGCACGTCATAGTGCCTCCACCAGAGTATTCAGCGCCTCCGAATTAGTGGAGGTCGCTGTCGGAGTCGATGCTCCCCCCACCTTCAAAGGGGGTTGCTCGCTCGATTCCGGAGCCATGTGGGTCTCCGGAATAGTATTCGGCTGGGGGCCAGACTGGTCAGGGCCCCCACTGTCGGTCTCCACGGGGGTTGCACCCCCCATGTTCTCGGCAGCCGAGGCCTCACCCTCAGGCGCCATATTGGCAGCCTTCCTCACTTCTCCGTGGCAAGGAGAGGCCCCTCAGGACAACACCTCAGTGTCATCCGTGGTGGTTGGTGGAGAGGCTCGCGGAGGCGTCTCGCTCTCCACCATCTCTGGTGCCAGAGACCTCCCCTCAGATAGCGATGGATGAGGGAGGTCGCGGGCAGGACTAAAATACACACAACATAATATGTTATATTGAAAACATAAAAGACCGGATATTTGTACAATATCCTTTGATACTTACGATGTGGCCAGGGCCTTGGCCCTGGGGCGCCTCTTGGGGATGTGTTCGGCATCCAAATCCGAACCATCCAAGAGGGTTATCTTCCCCCTCTTGGCCACCCACTCCCACATATGGAGAGGCCGGAGTTGGTAGGTGAGGATTCGGCGGAAGAGGATCACCCGAACCACGTCAGTGAGACTGGTGTTCTTGCTTATCATGGTTTTGATGCGCTTTTGCAGCGTCAGCACTTCCGCGGTGGACCCCTAGTCTAGACCCTTGTTGTTCCACGACGCGAGCCGCATAGGTGGTCCAGATCTGAATTCAAGAGTGGCTGCCCACCTGGCGCCGCGGGGTTCGATGATGTACAACCACTCCTGTTGCCATACCTTGACGGTCTCCACAAAGGCCCCTTTAGGCCAAGTGGATTGGGGAGCTTGCTCACCATGGCGCCGCCGCAGTCCGCGTGCTGCCCATCGACCACCTTCGGCTTCACATTGAAGACCTTGAGCCATAGGACGAAGTATGGGGGGATGCGGAGTAGCGCCTCACACACGACGATAAATGCCGAGATGTGCAGGAAAGAGTTTGGGGCTAGATCATGGAAATCTAGCCCGTAGTAGAACATGAGGATGCGGACAAAGGGGTGGAGGGGAAACCCTAGCCCGTGGAGGAAGTGAGGGATGAACACGACCCTTTTCCTGGGCTCCGGGGTGGGGATGACTTGCTTCTTGGCAGGGAGCCTGTGTGTGACGTCCGTAGACAGATACCCCGCCTCCCGGAGCTCCTTGATGCCCTTCTCCGTGACAGAGGAGGCCTCCCACTTGCCTTCAAACCAGATCCGGACATGGCTGGAGAGGTTGGTGGCGGTGGGAAAGATTAAAGTTTGGGGCGCTGGGGCTCAAAGACGGGAAAGTAGGAGAAGGAAGAAGGCGTGGGAAGGAAGAGGAATCTTTACCCTCTTATATAGGCAGTGAATATCAACCCCCCCTCAAGCCTTAAGACTCGCCTATTCCCAAGGGGTCGTGCAAATGGCATGGTTAGATTACCCAAACTGTATAGATGAGGATCCTGCAATAAGTGGACACGATCTATTTTGACAAGACATGTCAATAGAGGCAGCGCCTCAAAACATGAAGCGGGAGGTGAAAAATGGTTTGAAATGTTAAAGAGGCCAGATGTGGCGTTTCACCAAAAAGTTGTTAGTTGACACGCATTATTTTGATTAAATATTTTGCCTTCGTGATTGAGGGTTGTGATTATCATGTAGACCCAGATATAGCTCTTTCATTCAGAAGATTGCTTTGAAGTATTTGGGAGGAGGAACCAGCCTTGCAATGCCGAAGTCAATCTGTGTGCTGAACATATTGTCATTGAAGACTGGTTCGGGGGCTACTGAGGGAGTCCTAGATTAGGGGGTCCTCGGGTGTCCGGGCTGTGTGATATGGGACGGACTGATGGGCTGTGAAGATACAAGGTAGAAGACCTTTCCCCGTGTCCGGATAGGACTCTCCTATGCGTGGATGGCAAGATTGGCGTCTGGATATGTAATTTCCTTCTTCTGCAAACTGACTCAACACTAGGCCCCTCCTGTGTGTATATAAGCCGAAGGGTTTAGTCCTTACAGGCTATCAGAAATCATATAGGCTAGACATCTAGGGTTTAGCCATTATGATCTCGAGGTAGATTGACTCTTGTAACCCCTATACTCATCAAATACAATCAAGCAGGACGTAGGGTTTTACCTCCATTAAGAGGGCCCGAACCTGGGTAAAGATCATGTCCCATATGTCCCTTGTTACCTTTAATCCTCAGACGCCCAGTTCAGGACCCCCTACCCAAGATCGGCCGGTTTTGACACCGACACAAGGGGCACCCCAAGTAGGTCTGAATCCTACTTGGGCTCCTGCCCTTGGCTGCGCTCACCTGCCATATTGTCGGAGGGGGGAAGGAAAGGGGGAAGAGGGGAGGAAGGGGGAGGCTGAATCCCCCCTTTCCTTTCCCTGCTTGGGAGGCTGCCATGGGGGGTGCGCCAGCCCCTTGTGGGCTGGTGTGCTCCCCTCTAATGGCCCAATACACCCACTAGCCTCCCGGGTGTGTCCGGTACCTCTCCGTTACTCCGATGACTACCCGGTACACTCCGAAACACTTCCGTGTCCGAATACCATCGTCCTATATATCAATCTTTACCTCTCGACCATTTTGAGACTCCTCGTCATGTCTGTGGTCTCATCTAGGACCTCGAACAACATTCGGTCACCAAATCATATAACTCATATAACACTATATCGTCAACGAACGTTAAGCGTGCGGACCCTACAGGTTCGAGAACTATGTAGACATGACCGAGACACCTCTCCGGTCAATAACCAATAACGGAACCTGGATGCCCAAATTGGTTCCTACATATTGTACGAAGATCTTTATCGGTCGAACCTTATGATAACATACATAATTCCCTTTTTCTATTGATATGTTACTTGCCCGAGATTCGATCGTGGTATCTTCATAACTAGTTCAATCTCATTACCGGCAAGTCTCTTTACTCATTTTGTAATACATCATCTTGAAACTAACTCATTAGTCACTTTTCTTGCAAGTCTTCTTATGATGTGTATTACCGAGAGGGCCCAGAGATACCTCTCTGATACTCGGAGTGACAAATCCTAATCTTGATCTATGCCAACTCAACAAACACCTTCGAAGATACCTATAGAGCATCTTTATGATGACACAGTTACGTTGTGATGTTTGATAGCACACAAGGCATTCCTCCGATATCCGGGAGTTGCATAATCTCATGGTCAAAGACATATGTATTTGACATTAATAAAGCAATAGTAATAAACTGAAATGATCAATATGCTAAGCTAACGAATGGGTCTTATCCATCACATCATTCTCCTGATGATGTGATCCCGTTATCAAATGACAACACATGTTTATGGTTAGGAAACCTTAAGCATCTTTGATCAACGAGCTAGTCTAGTAGAGGCTTACTAAGGAAACCGTATTTGTTTATGTATTCACACATGTATTTAAGTTTCCGATCAATACAATTTTAGCATGAATAATAAACCTTTATCATGAATAAGGAAATATAAAATAACAACTTTATTATTGCCTCTAGGGCATATTTCCTTAAGTCTCCCACTTGCGCTAGAGTCAATAGTCTAGATTATATTGTAATGAATCTAACACCCAAGGAGTCTTGGTGCTGATCATTTTTTGCTTGCGGAAGAGGCTTAGTCAACGGGTCTGCCACATTCAGATCATATGTACTTTGAAAATTTCTATGTCTCCATCCTTGACCTATTCACGAATGGAGTTGAAGCGTGTGTCGATGTGTTTGGTTCTCTTGTGAAACCTGGATTCCTTCGCCAAGGCAATTTCTCTAGTGTTGTCACAAAAGATTTTAATTGGACCCGATGCACAGGGTATTACACCTAGATCGGATATGAACTCCTTCATCCAGACTCTTTCATGTGCTGCTTCCAAAGAAGCTATGTACTCTGCTTCACACGTAGATCCCGCCACGACACTTTGCTTGGAACTGCACCATTCAATATTAATACATATGCGGTTTGTGACTTAGAGTCATCCAGATCAGTGTCGAAGCTAGCATTGACGTAACCATTTACGACGAGCTCTTTGTCACCTCCATAAACGACAAACATGTCATTGGTCCTTTTCAGGTACTTCAGGATGTTCTTGACTGTTGTCCAGTGATCCACTCCTGGATTACTTTGGTACATCCCTGTCAAACTAATGGCAAGGCACACATCAGGTCTGCTACACAGCATAGCATACATAATAGAACCTATGGCTGAGGCATAGGGAATGACTTTCACTTTCTCACTATCTTCTGCAGTGGTCGGGCTTTGAGTCTGGGTCAACTTCACACCTTGTAACACGGGCAAGAACTCTTTCTTTGACTAATCCATTCTGAACTTCTTCAAAACTTTATCAAGGTATGTGCTTTGTGAAAGTGCTATTAAGCGTCTTGATCTATCCCTATAGATCTTGATGCCCAATATATAAGCAGCTTCACCAAGATCTTTCATTGAAAAATTCTTATTCAAGTATCCTTTTATGCTATCCAGAAATTCTATATCATTTCCAATCAACAATATGTCATCCACATATAATATCAGAAATGCTACATAACTCCCACTCACTTTCTTGAAAATACAGGTTTCACCATAAGTCTGTATAAAACCATATGCTTTGATCACCTCATCAAAGCGTATATTCCAACTCTGAGATACATGCACCAGTCCATAGATGGATCGCTGGAGCTTCCACACTTTGTTATAACCTTTAGGATCGACAAAACCTTCTGGTTGCATCATATACAATTCTTCTTTAAGAAATCCATTAAGGAATGTTTTTGACGTCCATTTGTCGGATTTCATAATTATAAAATGCGACAATTGCTAACATGATTTGGACTGACTTAAGCATCGCTACGGGTGAGAAGGTATCATCGTAGTCAACCCTTTGAACTTAACGAAAACCTTTCGCGACATGTCGAGCTTTGTAGATGGTGACATTACCATCAGCGTCTATCTTCTTCTTGAGGATCCATTTATTCTCAATGGCTTGCCGATCATTAGGAAAATCCACCAAATTCCACACTTTGTTCTCATACATGGATCCTATCTTAGATTTCATGGCCTCAAGCCATTTATCAAAATCTGGTCTCATCATAGCTTCTTCACGGTTCATAGGTTCTCCATGGTCTAGTATCACGACTTCCAGGATAGCATTGCCGCATCACTCTGGTGCGGAACATGCTCTTTCGACCTACGAGGTCTAGTAGTAGCTTGATCTGAAGTTTCATGATCATCATCATTAGCTTCCTCTCTAGTTAGTGTAGGCATCACAGGAACAGATTTCTCTGATGTGCTACTTTCCAAATTGAGAGAAGGTACAATTACCTCATCAAGTTCTACTTTCCTCCCACTCACTTCTGTCAAGAGAAACTCCTTCTCTACAAATGTTCCATTCTTGGCAACAAAGATCTTGCCTTCTGATCTGTGGTAGAAGGTGTACCCAATTGTTTCCTTAGGATATCCTATGAAGACGCACTTCTCTGATTTGGGTTCGAGCTTATCAGTCTGAAGCCCTTTAACATAAGTGTCGCAACCCCCAACTTTAAGAAACGACAGCTTAGGTTTCTTGTCAAACCATAGTTCATACTGTGTCATCTCAACGGAGTTAGATGGTGCCCTATTTAACGTGAATGCGGTTGTCTCTAATGCATAACCCCAAAACGATAGTGGTAAATTGGTAAGAGACATTATAGACCACACCATATCTAATAAAGTACAGTTACGGCATTCGGACACACCATTACGATGTGGTGTTCCACGTGGCGTGAGTTTTGAAACAATTCCACATAGTTTTAAATGAAGGCCAAACTCGTAACTCAAATATTCGCCTTCGCGAGTTTTAGTCATCTTGCCCATGAGGAATGGTTCACAAGTATCAAATGATTCATAATCAAGTGATTCCAAAAGTCCATCTGCATGGAGTTTCTTCACGCGTTTAGCACCAATATGACATAAATGGCAGTGCTACAAATATGTTGCACTATGATTGTCAACTTTGCATCTTTTGGCATCAATTTTATGAATATGTGTATCACTACGATCGAGGTTCAACAAGAATAGACCATTCATCAGGGGTGCATGATCATAAAAGATATTACTCATATAAATAGAACAATCGTTATTCTCTTATTTAAATGAATAACCATCTCGCACTAAACAAGATCCATATATAATGTTCATGCTCAACACTGGCACAAAATAACAATTATTCAGGTCTAAAACTAATCCCAAAGGTAGATGTAGAGGTAGCGTGCTGACAGCAATGATATCGACCTTGGAACCATTACCGATGTGTATCGTCACCTCGTCCTTAGACAATCTTGATTTATTCTGTAGCTCCTATTTCAAATTACAAATACGAGCAACAAAACCAGTATCAAATACCGAGGCGCTACTACGAGCATTAGTTAGGTACATATCAATAACATGTATATCAAATATACCTTCGTTCACTTTGCCATCCTTCTTATCCGCCAAATATTTGGGGCAGTTTCCGGTTCCTGTGACTAGTCCCTTTGCAGTAGAAGCACTTAGTTTCAGGCTTAGGTACAGCTTTGGGCTTCTTCCTGGGAGTAGTAACTTGCTTGCCATTCTTCTTGAAGTTCCCTTTCTATCCCTTGCCCTTTTTCTTGGAATTAGTGGCCTTGTTAACCATCAACACTTGATGCTCCTTCTTGATTTCTACCTCCGCGGCCTTAAGCATTGCGAAGAGCTCAGGAATTGTTTTATTCATCCCTTGTGTATTATAGTTCATCACGAAGCCTTTGTAGCTTGGTGGCACTGATTGAAGAAATCTGTCAATAACACTATCAACGGGAAGTTCAACTCCTAGCTGAGTCAAGTGGTTATGATAACCAGGAATTTTGAGTATGTGTTCACTGACAGAACTGTTCTCCTCCATCTTGTAGCTATAGAACTTCTTAGAGACTTCATAACTCTCAACTGGGGCATTAGCTTGAAATATTAACTTCAAGTCTTGGAACATCTCATATGCTCCATGACATTCAAATCGTCTTTAAAGTCCCTATTCTAAGTCGTAAAGCATGACACACTGAACTATTGAGTAGTCATTAGATCGAGCTTGTCACACGTTCATAACATCAGCTTCAGCTCCTGTAGGAGGCTTTTCACCTAGCGGTGCATCAAGGACATAATTCTTCTGTGCAGCAATGAGGATAATCCTCAAGTTAGGGACCTAGTCCGCGTAGTTGCTACCATCATCTTTCAACTTAGCTTTCTCTAGGTACGCATTTAAAATTTAGGGGAACAATAGCTCTGACCATTGATCTACAACATAAATATGCAAAACGATAAGACTAAGTTCATGATAAATTAAGTTCAGTTAATCAAATTACTAATGAACTCCCACATAAATAAACATCCCTCAAGATAACTAAGTTATACGTGATCCAAATCAACTAACCCATGTCCGATCATCACGTGAGATGGGGTAGTCATCAATGGTGAACATCTCTATGTTGATCATATCGACTATCTGACTCACGTTCGACCTTTCGGTCTCCAGTGTTCCGAGACCATATCTGTACATGCTAGGCTCGTCAAGTTAAACCCAAGTATTTTGCCTGTGCAAAACTGTCTTACACCCGTTGTATGTGAACATAGAGTCTATCACACCCGATCATCACGTGGTTCTTCGAAACGAAAAACTTTAGCAACGATGCATACTCGGGGAGAACACTTTTATCTTGAAATTTAGTGAAAGGATCATCTTATAATGCTACTGCCGTTCTAAGAAAAATAAGATGCATAAAAGATAAACATCACATGCAATCAAAATACGTGACATGATATGGTCATCATCATCTTGTGCTTTTGATCTCCATCTACAAAGCATTGTCATGATCTCCATCATCACCGGCTCGACACCTTAATCTCCATCGTTGCATCGGGGTTGTCTCTGAATGAAGTATGCCCTAGAGGCAATAATAAAGTTGATATTTTATATTTCCTTATTCATGATAAAGGTTTATTATTCATGCTATAATTGTATTGATCGAAAACCTAAATACAAGTGTGAATACATAGACAAACACTGTGTCCCTAGTGAGCCTCTACTAGACTAGCTCGTTGATAAAAGATGGTTATGGTTTCCTAACCATTGACATGAGTTGTCATTTGATAATGGGCTCACATCATTAGGAGAATTATGCGATGGACAAGACCCATCCGTTAGCTTAGCATAATGATCATTCAGTCTTATAGCTATTGGTTTCTTCATGTCAAATACATAGTCCTTTGACTATGACATTATGCAACTCCTGGACACCGGGGGAATGCCTTGTGTGCTATCAAACATCACAACGTAACTGGGTGATTAAAAATATGCTCTACAGGTATCTCCGAAGGTGTTTGTTGAGTTGGCTTAGATCGAGCTTAGGATTTGTCACTCCGAGTGTCGGAGAGGTATCTCTGGGCCCTCTCGGTAATACACATCATAAGCTTGCAAGCAAATGACTAATGATTTAGTAACGAGGTGATGTATTACGGAAAGAGTAAAGAGACTTGGTGGTAACGAGATTGAACTAGGTATGAAGATATTGATGATCGAATCTCGTGCAAGTAACATATCGATGGACAAAGAGAATTACGTATGTTGTCATAACGGTTCGACCGATAAAGATCTTCGTAGAATATGTAGGAGCCAATATAGGTATCCAGGTTACGCTATTGGTTATTGACCAGAGAGGTGTCTCGGTCATGTCTACATAGTTCTCGAACCCGTAGGGTCCACACGCTTAACGCTTGATGACGATATACTATTGTATGAGTTATGTGATTTGGTGACCGAATGTTGTTCGGAGTCCCGGATGAGATCACGGACAGGACGAGGAGTCTCGAAATGGTCGAGAGGTAAAGATTGATATATAGTACGATGGTATTCGAACACCAGAAGTGTTCTGGAGGGTACCGGGTACATATTGGGTCACCGGAAGGGGTTCCGAGCACCCCTGGCAAAAGATATGGGCCAAGAGGGGAAAGCACCAGCCACAAGGCCCTGGTGCACCCCCATGTGGGCCGGCCTAGGAGGAGAAGGAAATAGGTGAAGGGAAAGGAAAGAGTGGAATAGGATTTCCCCCTTCGTTCCCTCTCCCCACTCTTTCCTTCCCCTGCGACAAACATGGCAGGGGGGACGCGGCCAATGGCAGGAGCCCAAGTAGGATTCAGGCCTACTTGGGGCGCCCCTTGGCTCTCCCTTCTCCCTCCTACCTATATATATGAGGTGGGGGCACCTAGAACACACCAGACAATTGCCTAGCCATGTGCGGCGCCCCCTCCACCGTTTACACCCCCGATCATATTTCCGTAGTGCTTAGGCGAAGCCCTGCGGAGAGCACTTCACCATCACTGTCACCACGCCATTGTGCTGACGGAACTAATCTACTACCTCGACGTCTTACAGGATCAAGAAGACGAGGGACATCACCGAGCTGAACGTGTGCAAAACTTGGAGGTGCCATACGTTCGGTACTTGATCGGTGGATCATGAAGAAAGTTCAACTACATCAACCGCGTTGTGAAACACTTCCGCTTACGGTCTACGAGGGTACATAGACACACTCTCCCCCCTCGTTTCTATGCATCTCCATGGATAGATCATTGTGTGTGCGTATTTTTTTTGTTTTCCATGCAACGATTCCCAACAGTGGCATCATGAGCCAGGTCTATCCGTAGATGATATGCACGAGTAGAACACAAAGAGTTGTGGGCGGTGATAGTCATATTGCTTACCACCAACGTCTTATTTCGATTCGGCGGTATTGTGGGATGAAGCGGCCTGGACCAACCTTACATGTCCATGCAGATGAGACCGGTTCCACCGATAGACATGCAACTATTTTTGCATAAAGGTGGCTGGCGGGTGTCTGTTTCTCCTACTTTAGATTAATCGAATTTGACACCGGCCGGTTCTTGAAGAAGGTTAAGACAGCAAACTTGACGAAACACCATTGTGATTTTATGCGTAGGTAAGAACGGTTCTTGCTAGAAGCCCGTAGCAGCCACGTAAAAACATGCAACAACAAAGTAGAGGACGTCTAACTTGTTTTTGCAGGGCATGTTGGGATGTGATATGGTCAAGACATAATGTGATAAACGTTATTGTATGAGATGATCATGTTTTGTAAGATATCTCACAACCGACAAGAGCATTATGGTTGTCACTTTATTGTATGAAATGCAAACGCCATGTAATTGTTTACTTTATCACTATGCATTAGCAATAGTTGTCGAAGCAATAGTTGGCGAGACCACCACGATGCTACGATGGAGATCAAGGTGTCGAGCCGGTGACGATGGAGATCATGACGATGCTTTGATGATGGAGATCAAAAGCACAAGATGATGATGGCCATATCATGTCACATATTTTGATCGCATGTGAGGTTTTTCTTTTATGCAGCTTATTTTGCTTAGTACGGAGGTAGCATTATAAGATGATCCCTTAACTAAATTTCACGGTAAAAGTGGTCTCCATGAGTATGCACCATTGCTACAGTTCGTCGTGTTGAGACACCACGTGATGATCGGGTGTGATAGACTCTACGTTCACATACAACAGGTGTAAGATAGTTTTACACATGCGGAGTACTTGGGTTAAACTTGATAAGCCTAGCATGTACAGACATGGCCCCGGAACACTGGAGACCGAAAGGTCGAACGTGAATCATATAGTAGATACGATCAACATAGAGATGTTCACCATTGAAGACTACCCCATCTCACATGATGATCGGACATGGGATAGTTGATTTGGATGACGTATCACTTATATGACTTGAGGGATGTCTATTTAAGTGGGAGTTCTTTAGAAATATGATTAACTGAACTTAATTTATCATGAACTTAGTCTTACTAGTTTTTGCATATCTATGTTGTAGATCAATAGCTCACGATATAGCTCCCATATTTTTCTGATATGTTCCTAGACTAACCTAAGTTGAAAGATGATAGTAGCAATAATGCGTACTGGGTCCGTGATCTGAGGATTATCCTCATTGCTGCATAGAAGAATTATGACCTTGATGTGTCGCTAGGTGACAAATGTATTGCAGGAGCAGATGCAAACATTATGAATGTTTTGCAAGCTTGATATGATGACTACTTGATAGTTTAGTGCGCCATACTTTACGTCTTGGGACTGGGACTTCAAAAATGTTTTGAACACCACGGAGCATACAAGATGTCCTAAGAAGCTGAAAATTGATATTTCAGATTCATGCTTGATAACCCACAAGTATAGGGGATCGCAACAGTTTTCGAGGGTAGAGTATTCAACCCATATTTATTGATTCAACACAAGGGGAGCCAAAGAATATTCTCAAGTATTAGCAGTTGAGTTGTCAATTCAACCACACCTAAAAGACTTAATATCTGCAGCAAAGTATTTAGTAGCAAAGTAGTATGGAAGTAATGGTAACAATGGCAAAAGTAACAGTAGTAGTTTTTGTAACAATTGTAACAGTGGCAACGAAAAAGTAACTAAGCAAAGATCAATATGTGCAAAGCTCATAGGTAATGGATCAGTGATGGATAATTATGTCGGATGCGATTCCTCATGCAACAGTTATAACATAGGGTGACACAGAACTAGCTCCAGTTCATCAATGTAATGTAGGCATGTATTCCGAATATAGTCATACGTGCTTATGGAAAAGAACTTGCATGACATCTTTTGTCCTACCCTCCCGTGGCAGCGGGGTCCTATTGGAAACTAAGGGATATTAAGGCCTCCTTTTAAAACAGTACCGGAACAAAGCATTAACACTTAGTGAATACATGAACTCCACAAACTACGGTCATCACCGGGAGTGGTCCCGATTATTGTTACTTCGGGGTTGCCGGATCATAACACATAGTAGGTGACTATTGACTTGCAAGATAGGATCACGAACTCACATATATTCATGAAAACATAATAGGTTCAGATCTGAAATCATGGCACTCGGGCCCTTGTGACAAGCATTAAGCATAGCAAAGTCATAGCAACATCAATCTCAGAACATAATGGATAGTAGGGATCAAACCCTAACAAAACTAACTCGATTACATGGTAAATCTAATCCAACCCATCACCGTCCAGCAAGCTTACGATGGGATTACTCACGCACGGCGGTGAGCATCATGAAATTGGTGATGGAGGATGGTTGGTGATGACGATGGCGACGGATTCCCGTCTCCGGAGCCCCGAATAGACTCCATATCATCCCTCCCGAGAGAGATTAGGGCTTGGCGGCGGCTCCATACCATAAAATGTGATGAATCCTTCTCTCTGATTTTTTTCTCCCGAACGTGAATATATGGAGTTGGAGTTGAGGTCGGTGGAGTCTCAAGGGGCCCATGAGGTAGGGGGTGGGCGTGCCCTGCACCCTCGTGGATAGGGTGTGGGCCCCCTAATGGTGATTCTTTCGCTGGTATTTTTTATTATTTCCAAAACGTGTCTCCGTGGATTTTTAGGTCATTCCGAGAAATTTTATTTCTGCACAAAAATAACACCATGGCAATTCTGCTAAAAACAGCGTCAGCCCGGGTTAGTTCCATTCAAATCATGCAAGTTAGAGTCCAAAACAAGGGAAAACATGTTTGGAAATTTAGATACGTTGGAGATGTATCAATGCCCGTGTCGAGAGGTATGAGACCTCTGACAAGTACTTCGCCTACAAGATGGAGAAGAATAGCTCAGCCAGTGAGCATGTACTCTGGATGTATGGGTACTAAAATCGCTTCAATCAAGTGGGAGTTAATCTTCCAGATAAGATAGTGATTGACAAAGTTCACTAGTCACTATCACCAAGCTACTAGAACTTTGTGATGAACTATAATATGCAAGGGATGATGAAAATAATTCCTGAGTTCTTCGCGATGCTGAAATCAGCGAAGGTAGAAATCAAGAAGGAGCTTCAAGTGTTGATGGTTAACAAGACCACTTGTTTCAAGAAAAAGGGCGCACTACAAAAAAAGACACGTCCGTGACATTTTGGGCCGAACGAAATTTTTTCTGTCATGCTTATGAAACTTCTATGAAAATAATTGTGACAAAACCCGGTATCATCATAGATGTGGTGGGTTCCTACTTCTATGACAAAAAATCATGACAGAAAATAAGCTTTTAATCTTGGGCGGGCTGGAGACGCAGCTGCGTAACATTCTTTAGGCCGTCCATGACGTAAAAAATCGTGGTAGAAGCGAGGGCGAGGAAAATATCGGGGAGTTCCGGTTACGGTGGGTGGTCAGGGCCGAGCGATGCATAGAGGAATTGCGTGTTTCTCTCGTACACGTACGCGCGTCGGTGCGAGGCATTGGCTCTAAATGAACCCGAGCAAGGTGTTCGCCTACTGAACCCGAGCGATTGCACTGGCAACAAGTTACTGAACTTGAGCAATCGATTGATCCCTGGCTGCTAACTGAACCCGATCGAGCGATTCCTTCGCTACTGCTGCTAACTGAAGTCGATCGAACTTGATGCCTCTTGATGAACAGTGAGCACTGTTGGGGTTTGGATTAACAGTTCCCAGTGGGGGTTGGACGAACAGGACCCCGTGGTAGTAGAGGCCGTTGCCGCTGGATGAACAGGACTCCGAATGAGCCGGTTGAGGGTGGATGAACAGGACCCAGTGGACGGCTGGATGAACAACAGCTAGTGGAGGGCTGGTTGGACAGTAGTCGGTGGAGGGCTGGATGAACAGTAGCCTGTGGTGGGGTGGTTAAACAGGACCCTGTGGAGAGGGCTGGTTGAACAGTAGCCGGTGGATGCTGGATGAACAGGAGCCCGTGGATGAACAGTAGCTGGTGGAGGCAGGACGGAGACGCCATGGATGAACAGTCGCAGGTGGAAGATGGAGGAGGTCGATGGTGGATGAACAGTAGACCGTTGAGGCTGGAGCGAGGCAGTAGACGGTGGATGAACAGTAGTCCGTGGAGTCTTGTTTTGCGATATGCCACACCATTCCCAATGAACAGGACCCCCGCTTCGACCGTAGGAGGTCGAAGAGAAGTCTGTTTCCTCCGTTTTGCGGTACGCCACACCCCTCCCGATCAAGAGGACCCCGTGTGACGCCCCAAGACCAACGCTCCAGATGCCTTCCATGTTTTGAGTGTCAGCTCTGTTATTTAATTGTCTGCTGCATTTCATCATGTCATCATCGCATCATGCGCATTGCACCGGCACTCCGTTGCCGTCATGTTTCTGAAACTTGCATTCGTTCGGGTCTTCCAGTTCTCTCCGTTGTCCGTTCTGAACTCAGACACACTCGCACGTGCCTGCGGCACCTCCGAAATATTATTTTATAAGTGTCTAGAAAATGTTCTCGGAATGGGATGAAAGTTGGCATGCGGTGTTGTTGTGTTGTAGGTAGACCGCCTGCCAAGTTTCATCATATTCGGAGTCCGTTTGATATCCCAACGGATAACTATAGCGGCACTATAGCCGGTTTTTCGTCGGACGTTTTTGGTCTCGGGAAACAGTCGTTGGGCCGCTTTCCGCCCCTCTCTTCTCAACCCATGGCCTTCTGCACAGCCCACGTATAGCCACCCTACCCCTCCTCGCGTCTGGAGTCGTCCGATCGAGATCTAATCGTCCGAAAACGGACTAGTTCCCCTAACCCTAGACCCCTACCCTATTTTAAGCAGCCCCCCTTGCCATTTTTAGGCATCCCTAGCCATTCCCCTACCTCATAGCCGCAACCAAACCCTCCCCTGCCTCAGATCCGACGCCGCAACCTCGGTCCCGCCACTTGCTGCCTCCCGATTGCCCCTGCGCCACCGCAGCCGCCAGCCTTGTCGACTCCCGCGATGCCACGCGTCCTCCTCGCTGCCGCGGCTGCCTAGGCCCGGGCGAAGCCCGCCAAGCCCATCAGGGCCCGGCCCCGAGCCCGTGTGCCACCGCCAGCGGCTGCCACTCCTCGCCGCCACGCTCCCGCACCCGGCGCCCGCACCATCGCGTCAGCCCCGCCGTCTTCGCGCCTAGCACCTGCGGCCTCGCCGCCCGCTCAACGGAGCGTTGACCCATGCCGCCCCGCGGCTCCGCTGCTCCCGTGCCTCACCGGACCCCTCGAGGGATCCGCCGCCGCCGCAATAGCCCGAGGCAGCCTAGAGCTCGCCGGAGCTCCACCGGCCCTTGCTGTCACCGCGAATGGGCCCCCGGAGCCAGATCCGACCTCTACCACTCCGGATCCGCCCGTCCCGTGCCTTGGACCTCGCTGGGGACGCGCCAAGCCGCCATCATCGTCCTGCCTCGTTCGGTGCAGCCTCGCCGCTTCCCCTGCCTCGTGTTGACCTGCGTCGCCGCCTGCTTGGGCCGCATCCAGCACCCTTGCCCAGCTTTGCCTGAGCAAGCCGGCCTGCCGCCGTTTGCTAGCGGGTTCCTACCCGACCGAGCTGTGAAGGCCCGAGGTGAGAATGCCCAGCCCAATTCCCCTTGGTGTTGTGGGCTAGACCCAGTAGTTTTGGCCTGTGCCTGTTTTTTAGTGTCTGGCAAATTTCCTAAATAACCAGTGCCTGCATACTACAGAAATGCCATTTTACTTGCTTTGCTCACAACTAAATAACCGTGCATCGGTTTAAAAATGATGTAAACTTATAAAATGCTTAGAATTTCATCTAGTTTCATAATATGCAAATTTCATCCATGTTAAAAATGTTTAAAATGATGTTTGCATTTAATTTGCATATTGCCATGTTAAAAAGATTTAATTCATAACTAATTAACCATAGCTCGGATTTAAGTAAACTTTATATGTAAATGGGGTAGAAAAATGCATAGTTTAACATGGTGGCATTACTTTGCATGGTTAACAACTCTAAAATATGGTTTAGGTCACAACATTACCAAATTCATAATATGCATACGGGGATTTTCCAGATTTGTTGTTTGTTGTTTCCGGCCTCATTTAAACTTGCCTAAATAGTTAGTTTATATATGTTTCACCTCTTGCCTTGTTTAACAACATTTAATATTGATGAGTACATAACCGAGAGAGAACTAAATAAGTCATGTGGTGTTTCGCCAATATGCAACTCGTTGCATATTGAGCTCCGCTTAACTTGTAGTGTTGTTTGTGCACTTTGCCATGCCATACCTTATTAAATCGGACATGCATCATACTTGATTGTGCTTCATGCCATGTTTATGTGATGGTTGTTTACCATGTTGTTTGCTTCTTTCCGGTTGCGCTTCTCCTTGATAGTTCCAGTTACATTGCGTTTGTGAGGATCTGTTCGACTACGTTGGTTCGTCTACTTCTTGGTTTCAGTTTTCTTCCTAGCGGGATTTCAGGCAAGATGACCATTACCATCGATATCACTTATATCTTTGCTTGCTTGTTGTTTGCTCTATCGTTATGTCGCGCTACCTACCACTTGTTTATCATGCCTCCCATATTGCCATGTCAAGCCTCTGACCCACGTTCCTAGCAAACCGTTGTTTGGCTATGTTACCGCTTTTGCTCAGCCCCTCTTATAGCGTTGCTAGTTGCAGGTGCCTTGCAGGTTGTTCCATGTTGGAACATGGATATGTTTGGGATATAATATTATCTATTGTTTAATTTAATGCATCTATATACTTGGTAAATGGTGGAAGGCTCAGTCTTTTGCGTGGCATTTTGTTCCACTCTTGCCGCCCTAGTTTCCGTCATACCGGTGTTATGTTCCTTGATTTTGCGTTCCTAACGCGGTTGGCATTATGGGACCCCCTTGATAGTTCGCTGTGAATAAAACTCCTCCAGCAAGGCCCAACCATGGTTTTAACATTTTCCACCACTACCTATTACTTTTCAATTGGGAGTCACGCTCCTGAGGGTCATCTTTATTTAACCCCCCCCCATGGGGCCAGTGCTTCTCTAAGTGTTGGTCCGAACTAAGTAGACTATGGGGCCACCTCGGGGAAACTTGAGGGCTGGTTTTACTCGTAGGATGTCTCCTCCGGTGTGCCCTGAGAACGAGATATGTGCAACTCCTATCGGGATTTGTCGTCACATTCGGGCGGTCTTGCTGGTCTTGTTTTACCATTGTCGAAATGTCTTGTAACCTGGATTCCGAGTCTGATCGGGTTGTTCCGGGAGAAGGAATATCCTTCGTTGATCGTGAGAGCTTGTGATGGGCTAAGTTGGGACACCCCTGCAGGGTGTAAACTTTCGAGAGCCGTGCCCGTGGTTATGTGGAAAATGGGAATTTGTTAATATCCGGTTGTAGAGATCATGAAACTTAACTTAATTAAAATGAATCAACCGCGTGTGTAGCCATGATATTCTCTTTTCGGCGGAGTCTTGGAAGTGAACACGGTTTGGGTTATGTTTGAACGTAAGTAGTTTCAGGATCACTTCTTGATCACTTCTAGCTTCACGACCGTTGCATAGCTTCTCATCTTACTCTTGTATGCGATGTTAGCCACCATATTTGCTTAGTGCTTGCTGCAACTCCACCTCATTACCATATCCTACCCATAGAATTAAATAGTGTTGATCGTGAGGTTTTTGAGATTGCTAAGTCCTCGTGACTCACGGATACTTCCAAAACAGTTACAGGTGCCAATGATACCAGTGTAGGTGACGCAACCGAGCTCAAGTGGGAGCTCAATGAAGATCTTGGTAGTTATTATGTGTCTTTTCCGGATGATTAGTAGTGGTGCCCAGTTGGGACGATCGGGGATCTAGCATTTGGGGTTGTCTTCTTTTATTTTGGTTCCGTAGTCGGACCTTGATTGTACTCTGGATGATGTATGTTTAACTTGTTATTTGTGCGAAGTGGCGATTATAAGCCAACTCTTTATCCCTTTCTTATTTAGTACATGGGATTGTGTGAAGATTACCCCTCTTGCGGCAAAACCACCATGTGGTTATGCCTCTAAGTCGTGCCTCGACACATGGGAGATATAGCCGCATCGTGGGCGTTACACGTCGTTTCGACCGTAGGAGGTCTAAGAGAAGTCTGTTTCTTTTGTTTTGCAGTATGCCAGACCCCTCCTAGTGAATAGGAAGCCGTTTCGACCATAGGCGGTCGAACACAAGGTTGTTTCCTTCGTTCCGCGGTACGCCAGGCCTCGTTTCAGCAGTTCCGTCCAAGCCAGTTGGTTCCCAATGAACAGCACACATTCTTTTACCTCCCGATAAATATGACATAGTTTCGCCGTTCGGACCCAGCCGGTTGGCTGCCGATGAACAGGACGTTGTCGCTGCTCTTCGTTGCCTCTCCATGTACACGAGCCCTGGTCGTACGTATGCGCGAGTAGGCGTTCGACACCCCGCCCGTATGTATGTACGTGGACGTATTTACTTTCTTGGACCCTGGCTGTATGTACATATACACGATATTGACGGGACTGCGTGACATGCTACGTCCGTGCCTCTACTACAACACGTGCCCTTCCTTACTCGGCCACGGTTCATCGCTGCAGCCTGCAGACAGACCGATCGACCAGTTTGTATGTACATGTTCGCGACTAGAATGACAATGCTACATACACTTCGACCAGGTGGGTCTCGAATATCAGGGAGGATAAGGAAGCACTTCCTTACGTGCGAAGTTATTGCTGGTGGGTCCCACCTGTCAGGGGGAGAATCATTTTTTTGCCCGTAATATGGACACACTTCCTTGCGTGCGAAGATGTAGCTGGTGGGTCCCAGCAGTCAGGGGGAAACGTTTTTTCGTGATATATGATGGTCGTCCAGTGGGTCCCTGCTATCAGGTGGAGGAATCATTATTTTGCGTGTAATAAGGAGGCACTTGCTTGCTGCAGCTGTGGACCCAGTTGTGAGCCTCTCCACGTACGGTACTCTTTCGATGGAAGTCGTTCCTTGACCACATTAACCACGCCGCGCCGGGAGCACCAAGGTGGTGGACGCAGCGAGACCTACGAAGGGAAAGACGCGGAGCCGGGGAAGACGTGGTAGTGGATGCCCATGCGGAGAGGAGTACGAGGGTTGACTGGTTCGGCTGCAGTGTGAGGCTGCCGTCGCCGCAGAATAACAGGGGTTGTGGGTGATTAGAGGGTTGGCCTGGCCAGAGGTTGCAGTAGGGTGGGGCAGTCAGGCCTGCATGGCAAGAGAGCTGGCCACGGGAGGCAGGATCAGGTGGAAAGTTCGGCGCTGGTTTGGGCGGCTGGAGCAAGAAGACCAGAGGTTGAAGAAGCACTACGGCCATTGGATGGACAACATACGGTCACTGGAGCTAGAATCGTTCATATTGACTAAGTTGACAAAGCCCTCCGTCCACGTCAACTTAGTAGGCCCACAAGCCAGCCTCCCACTATGTTGGGTCCCAACTAGCAGGGGGGTATTCATTTTTGTGCGTAATAAGAAGGCACTTCCTTGCGTGCGAAGATATAGCTGATGGGTCTGAGCTGTCAGCGGGAGGAACATTTGTTTCGTGAAATACAGAGACTCTTCCGGTCAGTCCTAGCTGTCAGGTGAAGGAATCGTTTTTGCATCTAATAAGGAGGCACTTGCTTGTGTGGGTCCCTACTGTCAGCCTCTCCACTTACATCGCTCTTCCAATGGCTTTTGTTTGTTGACCATGTTGACCACCCGCGCATCGAGAACACAAACGCGATGGACGAGGGCGAGGCCCAGGAAGGGAACGACTCGGAGCTGGTGAAGCCACAACAGCGGATACCCACGCTGAGGTGAGTACGAGCGCTAACTGGTCGGTTGCAGGGTGAAGCTGACATCGCCGGAAAATAACAGGATGTGCGGGTGGCTAGAAGGATGACCTGGCGGTAGCACAACCGGCCCAGGAGGAGAGATCAGGAAGTCCCGCGGCGCTAGTTTGGGTGGCTGGAGTAGGAAGATCAGAGATTAAAGAAGCACGACGGTCGTTGGATGAACATCCAACGATCACTGCTCTGTGTTGACTAAGTTGACAAAGCCTTGCGTATGCGTCAAAATGTTTTTTAGGACAGCGTCATCGTCAACCGAGTAGGCCCAGAAGTCAGCCTCCAAATATGTGGAAAACAACATACAACCCATTAGCCATTATTTTCAATAATTTACATCCCATTTTCTAATTCTTAAGGATATTTTGAAGCCCATATTCTTTTTATTAGCATAACAAACCATATTCTGGGCACTGCTAGAAAATTCAACGAAATTTCGCATATTTCGGTGGGGTCCAAACTCTTTTAATCACGAAATTTTGAGTCATGTTAAAAATAATTTTTCAAAAAGTATATCACAATAAAATTAAAAAAATGACCGCAAAAAATGAATGAAATTTATAATCTTGACTTGCAAGATGCCCGTGCGTGGCACGGAACATCAAGATGCATTTGTATGAGTAGTTTATCTTGTGGGAGAAAAGGATGAACGAGGGAAGGCCGTATATGCAAATGTGGAGAGGAGTGCGGGTAAATTGTCATAGTTTCCTTCCTATCCGTTAGATATAGATTAGACTGCCTATATTGCAGGATGGCAGGCACACCATCATCACCAACTCTGCTTTTTATAAGAGTACAGAAATAAAAAAAATGATATTTGAATGTAATTGCCGGTTTGCTCTGGTTTAAAAATGTACCCATTTCTTACAACTTATAGCCAAATTTCTGGGGAAGCCCATTTGTTACTACTTACATCCCTCCTCGTCTTGAAAGATTTGCAGCCCAGCGGGGCTGAGAAAAGCAAGTAGACCTCGGCTGGGTATTCTGTAAAAAAAGAACTGGGCTAGCAATTTTCAGAAATAAAAAAAGATATCAACTAGGCTCGTCATGTGCTTAAATAAAAGCATAAGGTGTGCTAGATGAGCCACAGCCCCCGCACATCGCACAGTTGAGCTACCCCTAAAAAGCGAAAAAACAACTAGGCGAGCTGCTGGTTCCTTGGTGTTATCCGCTCGTTGTGTATTTATCATTTATTGACTACATTGACAATGGCATGGGACCTAGTTGTCAAACAATTAGGAGGAAGTATTTTTTTGGCTCGTAATAACGAGGAACCTGATTGCATCATGGAATGACCCTAGTGGGTCCCTACTGTCAGCCTCTCCACGTACAGTCATCTCCTGCTTCCTCTCGGTTGTTGACCATGTTGACAATGCCAAATGGCGGTGGTCTCAACGAGCGAACCAAGGCAGAGAATGACAGCGAAGCCTTGGACGGGAACGAACAGGAGCCGTGGAAGATGTAGCAGTGTAGTGGCAGGCGGAGGGGAGTACGAGGGGAACAACATGTAACTCAAGCTTACAAACGGTATTAAAGCCCAAGGATTAATTGTTTATCAAATTTAGACAAAACCCAGATTAAACATGGCAATAACATCTAACCCAACCACTCTTTTTCACAGTCACAAACAAATGGATCGGTCTGATCCATAAAATAAACATCCTGTTCAAACAAAATTATTGTAGGATTACTACAAATTGTTGTAAATAGAAGCCGAGCACGTTCAGAAGCCCATTTGTCCACCTAAAACTTCGTTTTTTGCTGTTCAACATGTCTGTCCGTGAGAAATCTCTTGTTGAAAAACTTAATCCTCATGGACAATAGTAACCTCGCATTCAACAGGAAGAATGTGACAAAGCTTCTGTTTGCCTGGTTGGATGCATATCCATCCATCGTTATTGTCCTCAAACGAATGTCATGAGAACTGAGAAAATCCTGGTGCTTATTACGACACCAATTGGTTATATGTTTTTCTCCATGTGTTAGCACTGCCTAAGTAGACATGAAGATTGAAAATAGTTAAGGTCTGAAAAAAGAGTATGTCGAAAGAGCGACAGCTGAACAGTTCATTCTAGTACAATATATACGGCTTTGAATGTGCATGAAATCATCACCTTTATATATAAATTCTCCAGAGATGAAAGCATCGCAGCAAGCCAATAATCTAGCAGCATTGATAGGCTATCCATGGATGAACTCTTCATTGAGCATATAACATAATATTAGTACCCAAAGTGTACTCCAAGATGATATAAAACTTATGCGCACAAATGAAAAATGCGGCTTATGATTACAAATGTGTAGATGATAATATACGGTACCTGAAAAAGTGAGAAGCCAAACACCAACTTGTTGTGATCATTAAATGGATCATGAATTACACCCAAGGTCTCCAGTGTGGGCACAGAGATGACAGTTATTTGCGAAGGTTTATAAAAATAATGAGGGAGAAACCTTTGAAGTGAAGGGACATCTTCGATGATGAGTTGTTGTCCTTCAAAACAAATTCCAATGCTTTTAAGGTGAGGCGACTTTATTTGGAGACAACTGATAAGTATTTCTATTCCCAAAACAAACAGCAAGCGCTCCAGGGCAGGGCAACTGGAGTGGATGATGATGTGTAGCGAGGCCTCCAACAGATAAACCACCACAAGCGAAAGCTTTTTAGCAGTGGGAGTCGAAGCATTTGTACCAGATCATCTGGTAGATGGCACCGGGCGAAGGTGGCGGTGTGGAGAGAGCAGGAAAACCACGAGATGGACAACGGTAGTGTGGGCACAAATTCTTGGTGTTCGGTTCATGGTATGAAACTTTTTTGGTAATGGTAGAACTCAAAATGCTGGAGTTTTTCTAATTCACGGGATGTCAGCCAAGCGTCCACCGTGCAGGGTATGGACAGCGGGTAGCATGTTCGGATGAAGAAGCGTTGAATGGGGCCCTACTGGTGAGAGGAGATGATGGCTCAGAGGAGATCAAATTCAGGAAGGACAGATATATGACGACAATCGAGATTGAGGGGCGTGGTGCGCCATAGAGCGCAACACCGAGTTGAGAGGACTTGTGTGCGGTAGCAATCCTTGGTGGGGAGAAGCAAGATGATCTCCCCAAGGATGTTGTCCGGGAGATCGCTAATGCAGTCCGCTGGAGATTCTACGGGTTCCTCAGATCTGGGGGGGGGGGGCTCGCCGCTTCTCCCCGCGCTGCCGGGTGCAGGATCTACAACCGGTGTCGCTGCTGGCGGGAGCCTCATCTTCTTGGCGCCGGGGCCAGCCGACTCCATTTTCCTTGTGGGCGTAGCACCAAGCTAACGGGTTTGAGCAGAGTAGCCAGAGACGAGCCTAGTGGCAGTGCGAGTGGGGAAGAAGGAGGGCTAGGGGTTTCTATAGGAGTGGAAGAAGAGGAGCAGGCGTTTTCTGTACGAGTGATGAAGAAGGTGAGTGGGGGTTTTCTATATGAGTGAGGAAGATGGGGAGCGGGGGGAATTCAGGGGTGACAGGAGCGGGAGAGTCTAGCGAGCTGCAGTATAAGTGGAAGCGAGGAGGAAGGAGGGTTTTTTCTGGGATCGCACCCTCTTCAAGAAATATGGGCTTCTCCTCGCAAAAAACAAAAACAAATGTGCTTTAAGATGGATAGGCTTTTGTATTGGCCCAATCGGCTGGCCGTGTTTCGTACTGGAGGGCCTTAATACTAGAGGCATCCCATTAGAGACACTCTCCAGCTCTCCAGCTTATTGCCCATTCGAAAGAAAATAAGAGACGCCTCCAGCTTAATTATGGCTCCTCATCGGTAACATTTTTCAACTTGAAAAAAAGTTATAGCTCCTTTTCGGGCCGACTTGGCATCCACCAAATTAGAGGATGGTGTACTCCATGCAGACACTCACACTTGTCATAGTGCGGCAAAATGAGGGGTCAAATAACATGCCCACAACATACATAATTAACAGGGGTCAAATTAACAGGGATTGTGGGGGATTAAATCATGTACAAGCCAAGTTCCCCTCCATTCCTCTCCAAACACCTTGGGAGGAGGTTGAACTGAACAAGGCCTAAGACTAACCACTGTGGGAGTAACTTAATTCCATACGATATCATAATATGATACTCAACCCTCTCTTTCTTCATTTAATTCTAAGCCACCTCATCAAATTTTCCTACTAGTTGGCATACGTGATACTACTTATGATACTCCCATTACAACCAGCCTGGTAGAATTAATATACCTAATTTAAATGGTCGCCGCCCGATCTCTTTGTCCTCCTCCAGCATCCGGCTGAAGAAGAATCGTGCAAGTCACCGGCTGTATTCGCCGATGTCGCCTCAACGATGGCCTTCATGGGATACAATCGGCGGCGGCCTCCCGTGTTCTACTTCTCCTCAATGATGGCGGTAGGCAAGGACATGTTGGCCATCACCTCGTTGGCATCCATGTAGCCGCGTAGCCACGTCACCTCGTCGACATCTGCGGCGGCTTCTTTCTCTGCCTGCATGGCGCGGCTACGCACGCGTCGACGGCGGATGGCGCAGTCGGAGACACCGGAGGTGATGTATGACGCGGCGGCGTCGAGGGCAGCGACGATGCCCGTGCCGCCGTGCTCCCCGACAAGCCAGCGTGGAGCAAGTCGGCGCTCTTCCTCGAGCTGTATTGGAGCGGCCAGCTGCAGAACCACATGCTAGCTTAGTGTGGCAACTGCCTTCGACAGGCTAGGCGAGGTAGGTGAAGCAGCGAGCTGCCTCATAAGTAACTGTCGGGCTCGATGGGCCACCCACATGGCTTTTATGCCGGAGAAGTGCTCTTCCTTCTCGTCGGATGCCGCCGAAAGAGTGGAGAAAATGGTGGAAGGAGGAGCTTGGCCGGCGCCCTGCTCCTGAATGGACGTGTGTGGCCGGAGTGGGTTTCTCACATTCCACGCGGGTTTAAATGCAGGTTTTGAATGCGGCGAGGAGGCGGGTACAACTGGGAGTGCAGCAGGCGGCGTCCTGGGCAGGCACGCCGCTCCAAATGGCGGACGCGGTGAGAGGTCTTGTCCGCCCTGACCCCCTTGACAGAGGACCTTGACGGTGTACATCACCTTGTGTCCAGATCTGACATGCCACGTGTACTAGATGAATGACTCTAAGTTCGACCACTGTGATGCTAGGTGCGAGCCGAGGAACACTGTTGGAAACACCCCCCTGAGGCTAGTCATGGTGGGAGTAACTTAGGTAGTAAAATATCGTACTCCAAGAAAATTTTGCATATGTGGTATGTAGTTAATGAGGAGAGAGGTGTTTAGAGTACTATAACATAACGCTTCCCAAGAAAGGATGAGTCTAGAAGCTAATAAATGAATCCATCTATGACACTAGTACTACGTTACTTTGCACTATGGTGGTGGTAATTAGACTAGTGTCATATGCATGACACTAGTATAAGTTACTCACCACTATGACCAGCCTCATAGTTTTTCTATTCCTGCGTTTTAAGTTCCTACGAAGAGAGTACCTGCTCTAAATGATGTGGTGCTGCAAGAGCCGCCTATATTAATTAACCATGCTCTAAAAAGGTGGACCAGCTTTGGCTATAGTATATTGTACTAGGTTAGTAGGTGACCTTGCGCTTGGCACTTCGCCTCTTCCGGAAGTTGAACAATAATGATGGTACTACAGTAGTACTACTTCTGGCAATCTGACACCAAATGAACTGATGCACGCCCACCACTTGTAAGCAAAAGTTTTTACTCGTACTGCGAGCCACCACACACGCATTGGCAAGGGAGAAGGGGTAGTAAGCAAGCTTCTCGTCATTCTGCGAGTTGACGGGACACATCAAATTTATTTAGTACTCTCTCCAAAAAGGGCCGACCATGTCCATAGCTACCATCCCATGCTCCGTCATTGAGTACATGCACTATTCATGTGCCATCGAGGAGAAAATATATTGCGTAGTACTAGGTGCCATCAAGTGCATAACTCACTTACGCACTGCTTATCTCCATTTTCTTGCATGACATGTGCACCTTGATGCTAGATGTCCCGCGTGTTGGCAAAAGGATGAACAAAGCTCACGTCAAAAAGAGAGTGGAAGAACATTGATTCCCGACGATCGAAATGAGCAAGGAACCTCGCGGTGGAGCGTCTGCACTCATAATATTTTATATTATTCAGCGATATAAAATCAACCAAATCTCTCGTCTAGCTGGTTCGCACATTTTCTCCTGTTTTTTGCCACCTGCCCACCTATAGAACCGCCTCGCGGTGGCCAATTCCTCTCCAAACACCTAGGGAGGCGGCTTATGTGGCAATGAGTTAATGAGGAGAGAGGTAGTTTGAGTAACTTCGCTAATAAATGCAGCTTTGCATGATACCACACTTATGTTACTAGCCTCTATGAAGGCACTCCATATAACATAGTCTAGGAATATGTGTATGATACTCTCCATTGTGGCTAGTCGTAGTAGGCAAAGCTTCTCCTCGTTTGCGAGTTGACGGGACACATCAAAAGTAGTGTATTAGTCTCCAAAAAGGGCTGACCATGCCCATGGCTACCATCCTGTGCTACTCCGTTCATTGCGTGCATGATTCACGTTCCATTGAGAAAATAATGTTGCATACGTACCATCGAATACAATAACTTAATTTATAAAAAATGCACCACCGCGTCATGATCGAACTTTGATTCGTCCACGCATGGTTCCCATGAACAACTACTACACTCGCCAAATTATCTAGGTGAGCTACCTCTTCGTACAGAAATGAGCTCACTGTGTACCCGCACATGAGTATTAGGGAAAGACGCAAAGAGTACCTTTGTCGGTGCCTGCACCTCTTCTCTTCATGCTCGTATTCCTTTTTTTGGGTGATTCATGCACGTACTCCACCTACGTTCGTGACCGTTGGTGAGTCTCTCCTACTATACTTAACTCCATTTTCTTGCATGACACGTAAACCTGGATGCTGGATGTCCCACATGTCGGCAAAACTTAGAAGAACGCTTTCCGACGACCGAGAAGGAGCAAGAAACCTCGCGGTGGGGCGTCTGTACTCTTTAATATTTTTATTCAGTGGTATAAAATCTACCCAATCTTCTCCACAGTAGACCAGAAGATTCCGAGACACGACAACGTGTGTAGTTACATCATACATGGCCAACCCACGGTATCACCATATTTCTTGGCCTCCCTGCAACACCAAGCTCTAGTAATCCACCAGCACGTATCGCTTCTCACTCCTCGTCTCTCTCAAAGTGCGATGTGCTAGTGATTTTGCCATCTATTGAGGTCGGTTAACTCACACATGTTAGCGACATGCCAAGAGCATTCTAAAAAAATATTGTACTCTATTGTTATGCCAAGAAGAGGAAGCGCTTTGATCGATGGGCCATACGAGACAGGTGTGTCGTGTCATGAGTGCGTCCATTTTCTTGTTTTGAGCTTGTTTGGTGTAGTAGTAACACTTGGTTTTGACTATTGATAAGATTTTATATATTTTGAAAATTATATCATTCGTAGATCCTTTCATGTTCCGTTTCAAAAAAAGATCCTTTCATGGACGAATTTGACGGTGTGCTTTGAGAAACTTGCATGTCCTATACTGCTCCTGTTGGATACTCTAACTTAGCTAAAGGTTAGTCTAACTCATGACTAACCCTGAACTAACTCTAGCTAAAGAGGTGTTTGGATGACAGTGTTAGATTGACAATAAATGCACTTGATGGAGAGAGAAAAGTGATTTTTCAATGGGCCCCACGAGAACTAGCTCCAATTAGCACCACTTGGCTGGCGGGATAGAGAGAGAAAAGTGATTTTTTAGTGGGCCCAATGAGAACTATCTCCAATTAGCACCTCTTGGGTGGGATAGTTTTTTTGGTGGGTTTGGTGCAACTTGCTCCAATTTAACCCTCATGTTTGGATACTTTTGGGCTATTTGAGCCCCAACTAGCTCAAACTAACTCTAACACATGGATCCAAATAGGGCCAAAGTTAGTCTCGAAAAACACATTAAGACCTATATACATGGACACACGGAGTACATGATACTAGCAAACGCTCACCATTGATAGTAGTTCATTGGTTGGTTTTGATTTTTGATTTAGTTTCTATGCTACTACCATCCAATATTCGCGTGTGGTTGTTTCTAGAATAAAATGGAGGTTGTACTTACTATGGGAAAGGTGAAGTGATGGTTGCTTCGCCCGAGCAACTTACTATTACTCTGGGAATATTGGAGCACCAGAGGATTCAAAAAAAGATAAATGATGGTTGCTTCGTCCGAGCAACTTACTGTAGTGAAGGTGGGGCTCTGTGATTTGACTGCTCACTAGTCATTATTAATGCGGCGCAACGATTGGGGTGAATCTTTCTTGCAGTTGTGCACTCAAAATTGTTGCATGGCAGGTGGAGCCGGATGAAGGATGTCCCACATGTCGGCAAAACGAAGTTGAATTCTTTCTGGCATTGCTATCAATCCTTCACGACTTGTTTATATGTATGCATGATTTTCTAGCATAATGAAATTGTACTGTGATGCTATGAAGGTTTCAACATTGGTTCCCGCAGGGAAAGAATGTTTCAACATTGGTTCTAGCATAATGATTCATGTGCCCTCTTGCCTCAAGATTTTCTCGTTACAACATTCCAATGGTTCACATATCAGCGCCAATATTCACATCACAACTGAAGACAAAGTTGTGAGAAGGTGTACAAATAAAGAAAAGTTGAGAGAAGGAGTATAATTGATCGATGTTGTTCGTAGGCATGGCTCCATTTCCTGGGCACAATGTTCATTGGTTGGCAGCTAGTTTCACCCAGCTCTGTAGCCAAAAAAGAGGTGTATGGAGGACATCACAATCCGATCATTTTGTGCAGCTCCACTAAAATCAAGCTGATCCTCCCTGTTTGCAAAGATATTCAGTCAGTGTGATTACAATAATAGTGGAACTAGATGATGGAACATAACACACACAAATAGAAGTCGATCACTTCTGCGATCTCTTTTTAGGACTAACTACTTGTTGGAGAAGATTAGGCACGGAGTTGGATGAGGAGGATAGCAAAACCAATCTCCCTTTCTGCAGTCCCACAGAAATGTAAAAACGTTGCCCGTGTGACATTTTGGCGGAACTGCACAAAACACTCTTAAGAAAAAAGTGATTTGTGCAATTCACCAAAAGGTCGCAATAGCAACGAGGTGAAATGGATAGCCCTGTTTGCAAAAGGAGGTAGAAAGGAAACAATTAGTGCCCAATAACACGAGTTGAAGACACATACGACAACAAAAAGAAGCATATTCCATGTACTAAGGGAAAGATAGCAGCATGGTGGTTTATCAAAAATGGTTTGAGGACGAGATTGCAAGATGGAAAGGACGCCGGCCGAGATATGTTTTAATCAAACAACTAAAGAAGATCCACATGCAGGATTTTCCACATGCAGCAACATGGGAAGATCGGCAGTGGAGCAAGGCCAGAGGAAGCTGTACCTGAGGGTCGTCGGGATGTAACTAGGAGGGCACCGGCGGTCGGGATCTTCCCATATTGTGGCAGCGAGCAAGTGGCGAAGGCCCTACCGCGTCGGAGCTTGGTTAGAGAGAACGGCGGGTACTGCAAATCGGGACGTGCTGCCTCAACGCTGTCGAACGGAGAAACTATGCACATCCTCCCTTTCCACCAATGTACGGGATGCAGCCGGATCAGTGACCAACAGTGAGAGAGAGAGGCCACCGCCGCCTTGTGTGAGATAGTGTGACGAGAGACAAACCCTGGCAGGCAGGCTCCATTCTATATAGTGGAGCAGATTTTTCTTTTTTCTCGACGACAATCATTTTATATACTGTATGTGCCATTGTGGAATATAACTTTATTTAATACTAACGTGTCAAGTTGAACTTTGTTCCATCTACGTGTGGTACACGACCCTCCTTCGAGTAAACAACCGCTACATGCGTCAATTATCACGTGGGCTGCCTTTTCATACAAAAGTGAACTCCACCGTGTACCCGCGCGGGTGTGGACGGGAACAAGGCGTGAGTACGTGCGTCATGCGTGCACCTCTTCTTTAGGTGCAGGTACGTACGTGGGTGTGTGTGAGAGAGATGGTTTGTGCGAAACAGAGGCAATGTGTCGATGATATCTCAAACAAAAACGTAACATATGGAATGTGTGACACAGTCATGGATATATCATATATAGAGGGAGCGATCCACGAGAAGGGATTGGAGGGATCATCGACGTGAGATATCGATATAATCGAAAACAGGGATGAAGTGTGTGGGTGCGTGATCGCTAAATAGTGCCATCGAATTTGTGTTTGCCCACATCAAAGATACAGGGTCGCTGACCTACTGGAATGTGAGAGGGCAGAGGTGTAGTTTTTCTCTGGGGCATGGATACCTACCTAAAACATTCTACTATCGGTGTGTGGGGGGAGAGGGCAGAGACCTAACTATAGAGAGGTAGATCGACTAGTATATGTGTGGAGAAGGAGAGAGACCTAGCTATGTATTGAGGGAGTTCGATCGACATCCATGCGTATGTGTAGCAGAGGAATAAGGCTGGGAGAAAGACGAAGGTAGAGTGTCAGAAGGTTGCCGGTGGAGTTGCTTCTCACAAATGGTGGGAGAGGCCTGCTAGACAAACGGAGGGTACGAGTGCAATATCAATAAGAGAGGGGATGTCTGTGTGTCTATGCACGTGCATGTGAGAGACGTGTCAGGAGGTATGCAAGGATGATGAGCGGGGACGATATGGTTGTGGTAAGCAGATGTAACTACATAGGAAGATCAATCGTCATGTTTCCGAGAAAGGGAGAGACATAACTAGTGAGGTAAGTCGATCGGTGCGTGGAGAAAAAGAATTATAGTCGACCTAGCTATATGTAGGGAGATCGGTACATATACATGCATGCATGTGTTAGAAGCAAATAAGGTCCGGAGAGATGGACAGGGGGAGGGGTGTGGCTAGGAGGTGGTGCAAGGCGCCACGAAAGAGGTTGTACACTCATTGCATCGCACCTTCTCCTTAACTCGACCTCCCACCGCCGACGGTGCTCCATCTCGCACCCCCATGGCGGGGCTACCTCGAAGCCGGCGCCCCGGGCAACATCTTCACGGCGGCTCTCCTCGGTGTGAGGCCCCTTCGGTGGCGGCGTCCATACCAGCCAGATCTGTTCCTGCTGCTTTGGCTCTCACTCGCTTGCTCGCCCGCGCTGCTGCATGCTGCTCCAGCTTTCGCCTGCTTGCTCTGCTACTGCTACTCCGGCTCTCGCTTACTCGCGTTGCTGCTCTGCTCTCCCCCTCGCTCGTGCTGCTGCTCTACTCTTCCCTTCGCTCGTGCTGCTACTCTGCTCTTGCTCTTGCTCTCGCTCGCGCTACTGATGTTGGTACACGGGCTACTACAGCTACACAAGTTGTTGCTCTGGCTCTAGTTCACGCTGCTGCTCCGGCTGCTATTTGCTACTGTTTCCTATGGCACTCTACTATTCAATTATTCATGCATTTTATTGAAAGGAATGGAGCAAAACATCCACCTAGACCTACTTTTCAAAATCCTATGCATGAAAACAAGACCAAGTGCATTAGTGGCAGAATAACACTCTAACTGTACACGCTTTCATATCGTGTCGTGGGAAACCACATCCACCTATGGGACCAAGGGCCCCTTGCTGGTTCGGCAGGGGGGATGTCATGTTGCACAAAGAGCAGATGAGCGTGGGGTAGCACGACAGAGATCACACAAGCAATTATACCCAGTTTCGGGTCGCCACGAAGTGTAAAACCCTACTCCTACTTTTGTGAATTGATGGTGGAAGAATGGTGGTGGAGCGTAGTACACTTGCCCGGCAGGGTTGCCTTAGGGCGGTAGTGGCTATGCGCGTATGAATGCGTGGGTATCCAACCTTCTAACCCTTGTTACGGTTGCCATGGGCCTCCTTTTATAGGTTAAGGGGTCACCACAATGGCAAAGTAGTCATTATGCACTGATAAGATAGCAAATAGTGCTATCATACCTAACCTTGCAGGCTAACAAGGCGCATTAAATGCGTCGCTCAATGTCAAATCGTCACATGCCCGACAAGCCTTGCCGGGCTATCTTGCCAGCTTCGCACCTGCTCGCTTGACATGTCGCAGGACAGGTATCGTTTGTAGTTATTCCTTGTAGAAAGAGGCTGCCATCTCATGAATGGCCACAACTTAGTCACTGTGGCTTGACACCGCATCGATTGATGACGTGGGTCATGGTGGAGTAGTTGGGTGAGGTGGTTTTGCCTCCGCGAGCCCTGGCAGGCTCTGCCGGGGGGGTCTTGGAACCTAGCTAGCCTGCCCGTCAAGGGAGGCTTTTCTCCTGGCGGCATCTTGCTTCTCTAGCTTGATCTTGGTCCTCTTGATCTGCATGTTGGTCCTTCGAAGACCTTGGTCTCTTGTACTTTAGCTTGTCCATGCACGAGTCAGGGGAAAACATGTACCCCTGTATGTTTTCCCAGACATAAGCCCCCGGGCCTGAGCCATACGTATTGGCACAGCACGTTGGGTTAGGCCCCAAAAAAGTGTGCGGACATGTGGCAGGAGAGGGATGCATATGCCGGTTCACCATGGTGACTAGTCAATCCAACATCCACTTCGCAGAATTACTGCGCATCGTGGGGTCGTGGGACTGTAGCAGTTAAGGTAAAACAGTAACTTTCTGAAGTGTCGCGCCTTTGTTCCGCACTTCCGCCTTAAAACTAGGGAAAAGTGGAGCGACACGGTTCACCTGTGGCTTGACTCGCCCTTCCATCATCTTCCCCTACAAGCCGAACCACCGCCCTTCCTCCCTCTTTCTCTTGCCTGCCGCCGCCCTCCCACCGGACCCCTTCTTCCATTCGCATCGCCGCCTGCGGGAATGGGGAAGAAGCATGTGGAAAAAGGGAAGCAGATGGCCGCCGCGAAGGAGATGGCCGCCGAGGAGATTAAGAGGGCCGCAGAGCTGAATAAGAAGCGTAGGGGAGATGTCTTCTTCCTTCCGTCGAATCTGGACGGCCCCATTCTCCAAGCAAGTTATGGGTATCTGTGGGGGAGGCCTGTCCCGAAAGGGCATGGAGCGCCCAATGTTTTGGCGGAGGGGAAGAAGATCTGCTAGACTCGTACCGATTCTTCTGCGCTTATTTCATATGCGGCCTCTGTCCCCCTTTCCCTGATTTCTTCGAGGCGATCATGAACATTTATGGATTCCATCTCCTTGACTTTACGCCAAATGCAATGGCGACCATGGCCATTTTTGCCCACTTGTGCGAGAATTTTTTCGGAGTTGCCCCCAATGTGGATCTGTTGAGGCACTATTTCATTCCGCAAGTGGAGAGCAAAGGCCATCGCTCCGGGAACATCAGCTGGATGCCATGGGTGGCGAGGAAGCTTTGGGATTATATCCCTGGTAAGCAGCGTGAGAGGTGGGATGAATGGAGAGGGGGTTGGTGCTGGATTCAGGATAAGGAAGCCCTAGATTTCTGCGAGGCACAGATGGAACGCGTCGAGCACGGCAAGGAATGGAGCACTCATGGCCTCACCAACTATAGGTTGCGCCTGGCAATAAACAGGATCACCCGTTTGAAAGCTGTCGGGTTGACCATTGAGCACGCGGGGGAAGATTTTCTCCTCTGCCGCATTTCGCCGAAGAAGAGGTTGGTTGTACAGTGATGCTGCAGACAGGATGAGGTTGCTCCCGGGATAGGCTAACAACTTGTCAGTTTACGTCCACGCCTGGTTGTGTGACCAGTTGTTTGGCCACTTTAAAACGAAGAGCTTGAGTGGTCTGGTGCCCTGGTGGAGAAGGCCACCAGGGTTGAAACTGGCATGTGCAAACGCACCTCCTCCATGGAGGTAGTGTATATCCTGAAGAGGGTTGAGGAGGACAAGGCTGCCCGGCTTGCAGAAATGGCAAGGGCCTCGAAGGCCGGGAAGGGCAAGGGGAAGGCCGAGGATGAGAGCTCTTCTCATGGTGACAACAAGGTGCAGGCCACGGGAAGGGTTGCCAGGGAAGAACTTGTCGGGGACGTTCCCATCAGGGATGAATTTTCTGGGCTTTATATCCTAGCCACAGCATCAACGGAACTCCAAGAGGAGGTGGAGATTGGTGCGGTGGTGGAGCTCGAGGCGGACTGGCTTGCTGCTGGGTTGGAAGCCCCCGAGCCAGTTCCGGATCAGTGCCCCTGTAGGCGCGCTACTAACCAGGGGCGGTGGCTCCCAACCCTGCGCCTACCACCAAGAGAGTGAAGAATACCTCCTCCAAGGTCATCAAGGTTCATGTGGCGTGCCGCTAATCCCCTCGCTTTGCTCGGATCAAGACTTCCTCCGCCAAGCAATTGGCGAATGCGGAAGCTGATTCCAGCTCCCGCTCCGGCTCGAGTTCTTCACAGAGCTCGCCTCCCTTGGAGCCCCCCGGCGCCATGTCAGGCGATGAAGCTATCGGAGAGTTTTATTCCTCCGCCCCTAAAGAGAGGAAGGGAGCCCTCGCCTCCCATGGAGTTCAACTTGAACTCCATGCTTATTAAAGAACAGTAAGGAAGATCTTTCCTTTCGTAAATAGCTCTGGTATACTTGATTACCCTTGTTGATTAACCTTTTGTTCTATTGTTGCCAATAAGGAAGTGGAGGAAGACATGGAAACCCTCATCCATCGTCCACGGAAGAGGCTCCGGCGCGTCGGGTTGCCGAAGACCGCGGAGAATCCGCACTTGGCGGGGAGCGACGCGGAAGATCCCGTGTCGAGCCCTCGGTCCAGCCCTCAGCCCGGAAGCGGAGGACCAGACTCTTCCGCTGGAGACAATGGGGACGGCCTTCCCGCTCCCTCGGCCGGAGGGGATACTGAGATGACGCAGGGCGAGCCCCTTTCGGATGGGCATGTCTCCTTCACCAACCGAGCCGAAGAATCCCTGAAAGATCCTTCCATGGACGAAACCGCGTGGAGAGCTGCCGCGACTGCCACAGTAGGGGTGGAATACATGGCCCGGCAACGGACGCTACTGGGGAAACTGAGGTCCCTGCTTGGCAGACTTCTCCAGGTACTCAACTCATGCCCCTTCTTTCTTTCTTGCCCTGATCACTTCTCCTTGTTTCCCCATAACCTAAAACTTCTACCTCTTCGTTGTTCACTTTTCCTCTCATCCGCATAACCCCAAGCCGAAGAGCCGGAACTACTGGAGCTGGTAGCTGACATGGGAAGGGCTGCTGCGGACGAGGCCGTTGAGATTGCTGCTGTAGAGGGACGGGACCTTGTTGCCGGGAATGTCCAGGATTCCTTGGCGGTGGTGGAATATTCGTCGAAGGACGCCCCGGAGGAGGAAGTGGTGGTTGAGGTGAAAATCCCTCTCCAAACCATGGATCCGCTTCCCTCCTCCGGGATCGTTATGGAGACCCCGCCACTCCCTTCAAACATGTTGGCCATGGTATTGTCGCAGTCTGGGACTGGAGCCACCGGCCCGTCTTTGACGTCGGGTGCGGAGCTCGACGAAGAGCTTCAACGCCTTCTGGCACCACTATATCAGGAAGTTAGGGAGGTGCATGATTCAACCGTCGTCGCTCTGGACTTGTCCTTCCTGGAGTCTGTGGCGGCGGGTGTAAAGGAGATGCAGGCCCGACACAACCAGAAGTGGCAGATGCTCAAGGAGCAGCGTGACTCCGCCAGCAAAGTGGACCAGACACTAAAGGACAAATGCTTGGAGCTGCGCGAATGGCATGATAAGCAATTCAAGGTGCTCATGAGGCAGCAAGAGACCCTTCTGATGACAAGGGAAGATGTCTCGGCCCGCAAGACCCGCCTGGCGGACCACAAGGCACTCCTAGATGTCAGAGAGAAGGAGATCTCTCTCCGGGAGGAGAAGCTCGAGGCCACCCTTTGCGCCAAGGATGATGAGTTGGAGGCTCTTGTGCAGCAGCGAATCAAAGAGCTGGAAGACAAGCATGGAGCTGCATTGGATGCCCTTGCGACTGACTCTGTCGCTCAACTAAAGAAGCTCACTAAAGATCTAGCTGCTGCGTCTGCCGCCAAGACTGACTTTGACCAGCAGATGGCTAAGTTGACCGAGGACCTTGCCGGGAGCACCAAGGAGGTGGTGGTTCTCAAAGAAGAAGCACGGAAGGCGGAGTTCCTTCTTACTAACATGCAGTCACAACTCTCCTCCAAGGCCCAGAACCTCGAGATCACCAATGGCACCATCACCGATCTAAAGGCCAGGATCGGCTCCTTGGAGAGCATGGCAGAGTCGTACGAGTCCCGCCAACAGCTGCTGTCCAAGGATCTGGATACTGCCCAGAGCCTCCGGAAAGATGCGGAAGACAAGCTGAAGAACCAGTCCGAGCATGTTGATCTTTGAATCAAGAGCCTGATCGACATTGTCGAACGCCTCACTGCCCAAACGGTGGAGATAGGTATGGACGATCCAACTTTCCCGGTCAACAGGCATGAGGTTCCAAGCGCCAAGCTGGGACTCTTCTTCAATGAGTTGATCGAGAAGTTGAAGGTGCATGAAGAGGGGAGGGCCGAGCGTTTTGTGACCGAGTCCCGGAAGCTTGCCCATGATGCCCTCTTCATGGTCTTGAGCAATATCGCCTGCCGCCATCCGGACCTCGACCTTGATGACGGATTAAAGAAGCCGCCAGTGGGTGCTGATGTCACAGCTACCAAGGAGAAAGCCGCTTCTCGGGCCGCTAGGGTCCTCCACGTCCAAACGGCTTCACCCGGCCATCAGACCAAGTAACGGGCCGTTGTTGCCCCTGTGTTCCCCTGTAACAAAACATGATGTATGTTTTGTGTTTAGGCACTATGTATTTTGTGTTTGCGTGGAACTGATATTTTCTGTTGAATCTTAAATGTGCGTTTATCCCTTTGAGCTTTATACGCTTGCGTTCCCATGACTAATCCCTATGTCTGTTCCGGATGCCTACCAGTATCATATTGCCGCGATTGTCGTAAGGGTCAGGACCCTAACACTCATCTTGGCGTAGATGCGTCCCGGCAGGTTTTTCCTAGGTAACTCTCGATGCAACCTCTCATCATGCGAGCATGGCTCGAGACAGGACGATGGTGCGATCAAAGAAACTAGCCAAGGTTCCATCACATGAGGGCTTTTAATGATACGAACACTTACTAAAGCCAAGGGATAAACAACGACAAGAATCAAAAATGCATCAAAAATAAACGATGATGTGAACTTAGCTTTTGTTTTCAGTTCTTCTTCATCCCTCCGAACAACGTACGTTCGACATGTTTGTGGCGTCTGGGAGGGTTGAAGTCAAGCAAAGGATTCTCTGGTTCCCGACAGAGATCAGCACACGGCACGTGTGTCTGGCGAGCAATGGGGTATGGTGCCAGGCTCTCTGTGGTCCCCCTTTCCTTCCCTTATTCCCTTTGAATAGCTTTGGCGGCCATCGTCGTGGGTCCACGCCAATGCGTACGGCCTTCCCGAAACGCGCTTGACGAGGCATCAATCAATGGATTCATAGCAGCGTTTCACTCAGGATTTCCCACGGCGGGGTAAATACTAAACAGAGTATCGCGCGTTAATCATCGGCATTGATGATGCCTGGGTCAAGGTGGCTCGACTGCTGATGAAGGAAGGGGATGGGAAAAGATCAACCTCATGTCCCCACTTCTTGTCTCCTTTCTCCGGACGATGCCTGAGCAGCAGTCACGCCGCATGGGTCACCGGGTAGGAACAGATCACCGTCGGTATGATCTCTGTCGCAGCCACGATCACGGCGGAATGTGGCAATGGATGAGGCGGGCATGGGGGCAGCCCCGCTTGGCCTTCATATCTCCACAAGCGTGATCGATGCCCGAAAGCTTGGGGTGGACTTCCATAAGTATGGCGCGCTGCGCACGCTTTCAGGTTCACGCAAGTGATCCCCCTACCTGGCACGCCAAACATGTCATGGGAAACCACAGCCACCTATGGGACCAAGGGCCCCTTGCTTGTTCGGCAGGGGGATGTCATGTTGCACAAAGAGCAGAGGAGCGTGGGGCAGCACGACAGAGATCACACAAGCAATTTTACCCAGGTTCAGGCCTCCGCGAGGCGTAAAACCCTACTCCTGCTTTGGTGGATTGATAGTGGAGGAATGGTGGTGGAGCATAGTATACTTGCCAGGTAGGGTTGCCTAAGGGCGGTAGTGGCTACACATGTATGAATGCGTGGGTATCCAACCGTCTAACCCTTGTTACAGTTGCCATGGGCCTCCTTTTATAGGTTAAGGGGTCACCACAATGGCAAAGTAGTCATTGTGCACTGAAAAGATAGCAAACAATGCTATCATACCTAACCCTATAGGCTAACAGGGAGCATTAAATGCATCGCTCAATGCCAAATCTTTGCTTGCCCAGCAAGCCTTGTCGGGCTATCTTGCCAGCTTCGCGCCTGCTAACTTGACACATCGCAGGACGGGTGTCATTTGTAGGTATTCCCTGTAGAAAGAGGTTGCCATGTGGCGAATGGCTGCCACTTAGTCACTTTGCGGCTTGCCACCTCATCGATTGACGACGTGGGTCGTGGTGGAGTAGTTGGGTGAGGTGGTTTTGCCTCCATGAGCCCCGGCAGACTCTATCAGGGGGGTCTTGGATGTTCTCTTCTGGGGGCGACCCTGCCCTCACCAAGCTCGCCTGCCCGACAAGGGAGGCTTTTCTCCTGGTGGCATCTTGCTTCTCTGGCTTGATCTTGGTCCTCTTGATCTGCATGTTGGTCCTTCGAATACCTTGATCCGCATGTTGCACAGACAAGTGCACGAGTCAGGGGAAAACATGTACCCCTGTCTATTTTCCACGACATATGGTTTCACTTTAATTTGGCCATGCTTCTTTCCATTTCTCTGCTCTTCCAATTCCTGTGAACCAAACACCCAAGTTGACAGAAATCCTGTGTTTACAAATGTTCTATTTCCCACGTGCATTCCTATCCTATTCTGGTGTTTTTCCTATCCCTGCATTTTTGAATCCTGCAAGCCAAAGGAGCCCTTACAGAATTACTTCAGTTACAGGTAGGTGTCAAAGAAAACTTTGCGTGGTTTGTCCCGCTCCTGCCGCGACGTCGTCCACCTCACCTGAGATGCTCCATCGACAGAAGCATCCACCAAACCAGACATCACGACTCCTGACCGTCTTTCACCGCCTCAGATCTCCTTCCCTACGCCGGCACCCACCGCAAGTGCATCACCATCATGACTCAGCAGATGAACCTGAGGAGTACACGGGTCCACAAGAGAGGTCGCACTCTTTTGTTTCTACTTATGTTATGCATTGCTCAATATTACTTGCTACTTTATCATCCTATTCACCTTGTAGACTCCAAGTCAGGTCCAAATTAATATTCAAACTTGATTTTAAAAATTACTTGTGAGGCACATATTGAGGCAGCTACGAATAGTATCTCTGCCTATTATCAGGTTCACCTATGGTATGCCTATGTTGTTCAACTTGGGTGGGAAACAAATAGTAAAGCAATCATCATCATCTGTCTTTTTAATAAATTAAAGCTATCATTATTTTTGGATCCATCCACTAGTTGTTACCATCACTCTAGATTTCTGCATGCTCTCCTTACATAATTTCACTATATTTTTCGTATGCATGTCAGATATTGAACATAGTCATGCTGAACATGTAGAGAAAAGAGAAGAGTTTTGTGTGGCAATACAATGTCATGCAGACATCGCTCCATGGTGGGTTCAATGGCAAACCCTCCCCCCCCCCACTCCAGATTGTAATCCAGAGGAAGATATCTGCTCTGAGGGGGATTCAGACGCAGCTGGCCACTCCTATTTACCTCCCAAGGTGTTTGCTCTAACTTGGCATGATGATGTTGGTCATATCATGCATATGTTGCCTTGCTATGCCTACTTTCGACATCATATATGTCATCTGCTTAGTTTAGACATGTTCTATAATGCCACCTGTTTAGTTTCTATATCATATATGGCAATTATGCATTTTCATCTCTTTTAGCCAACCATAATATATGTGAAATATGCAATGCCATCTTGTTTAACCAGGCATCATATATTTGAATGATATCTTCCCATCCTTTTCTTCATTACATTTCCATTTGTCGACAATGTTTGTACATTAAACTACTCTTCCTGTGAATAAGCCATTTGAGTGGGTAATAGAAAAATCTGGAGTGAAAATAAGGTCTTCAGAGCAGACAGTGCTACCTGTTGAAGCAGATCTCTTGCTGGGTCCTGATAGCTCCTCGGAGATGCATACAAAGACAGATGACCAGTCCTATTCCCCCACCGAGGTGTATACTCTAACTTGGCATGGTTATACTGCTCATATCATGCATATGGTGTCTTGCATTGCATAGTTTAGACATCACATACACAATATTCAACACCATGTTCTTAGTTCAGACATCATATATGCGAATGCCCTCTGCTTAGCATATAAATCCCATATGTGAATTAAATCACGCGATCCTGATTACTTAAATAACATGTATGTGAATTATGTCATGCGAACATGTTTACTAAAGACATCATAAAATTATCTCATGCCATCCTGTTTAGTTAGTCATCATATCTTTTAATTATGTCATGCTATGCTTTCCAGTTTAGATAGACATCATATATGTGAAATTATGTCATGCTATCCTTTTTAGTTAAACAATATACATGTCAACTATTTCATGCCATCTTTTTCCACACTATCTATTGCATCTGTCTCTCATACAATGTCTGTACATTCAACTATGTTTCCTGTTTATCAGCCATTTGAATTGGAGTGGGTGATGGCAGTATCTAGCGGAGTAAAAACACGGTCTTCAAATAAAATAGTGCTACCTCTTGGTGGAGATAGCACCCCAGTTGTACGTCCACGAGAACCGGCCCTACCCATATGATACGTCTCTAACGTATCTATAATTTTTTATTGTTCCATGTTGTTATATTATCATTCTTGGATGTTTTATAATCATTTTATAGTCATTTTATATCATTTTTTGGTACTAACCTATTGACATAGTGCCAAGTGCTAGGTGCTGTTTTTTGCATGTTTTTTACATCGCAGGAAATCAATATCAAACGGAGTCCAAACGCAGTGAAACTTTTCATGGATTTTTTGGACCAGAAGACATCCAATGGGCTGGAGAAGCTCCTGGGGGTGATCCGAGGGGAGCACAACCCACCAGGGCGCGCCCTGGTGGGTTGTGCCCACCTCGGGTGCCTCCCGAACCGACTCTTTTCTCTATAAATACCTCAATATTCCAGAAACCTTAGGGGAGTCGACGAAAATCAATTCCAGCCACCGCAGAGTCCAAAAACAGCAGATCCATTCTAGACACCATCACGGAGGGGTTCATCATGTCCATTGGTGCCTCTCCGATGATGCGTGAGTAGTATTTTGTAGACCTTCAGTTCTGTAGTTAGTAGCTAGATGGCTTCCTCTCTCTCGTTTGATTCTCAATACAATGGTCTCTTGGAGATCCATATGATGTAACTCTTTTGCAATGTGTATGTTGGGATCCGATGAACTTTGAATTTATGATCAGATCTATGTTTTTATCCATGAAAGTTATTTGAGTCTTCTTTGATCTCTTATATTCATGATTGCTTATAGCTCGTATTTCTTCTTTGGTATTTGGTTTTTGTTTGGCCAACTTGATCTATTTATCTTGCAATGGGAAGAGCTACTTTGTGATGGGTTCGATCTTACGGTGCTTGATCCCAGTGACTGAAGGGGAACTGACACGTATGTATCGTTGCCATTAAGGATAACAAGATGGGGTCTATTTCTACATAAATAGATCTTGTCTACATCATGTCATCGTTCTTATTGTATTACTCCGTTTCTCCATTAACTTAATACAGTAGATGCATGCTGGATAGCGGTTGATGTGTGGAGTAATAGTAGTAGATGCAGGCAGGAGTCGGTCTACTAATCTTGGACATGATGCCTATATAATGATCAATGCTTGGATAACATCATGATTATTTGAAGTTCTATCAATTGCCCAATAGTAATTCGTTTACCCACCATTTGCTATTTTTCTCGAGAGAAGCCACTAGTCAAAACTACGGCCCCCGGGTCTCTTCTTTAATATATTTGCCTTTGCGATCTATTTTCCTTTGCTTTCATTTTCAGATCTATTAAACGCAAAAACACCTTGCTGCAATTTATTTTATCTGAAATCTATTTATCCTATCTATCATATTTTTATCATGTTCATTTACCAATTTCTGGCGCCGTTACCCGAAAGGGATTGACAACCCCTTTAACACGTCGGGTTGCGAGGATTTGTTATTTGTGTGCAGGTGTTGTTTACATAGTGTTGCTTGGTTCTCCTACTGGTTCGATAATCTTGGTCTCCTCACTAAGGGAAATAACTACCGTCGATGTGCTTCATCATCCCTTCCTCTTTGGGGAAATACTGACGTAGTTCTTGCAGATCACTAGACAGCGGTCAAAAGTATCATTAGGTACCTAAAGAGGACTCGGGAAATTTTTCTCGGTTATGGAGGTGATAAAGAGTTCGTCATAAAGAGTTACATTGATGCAAGCTTTAACACCCATCCGGATGACTCTGAGTCTCGATCTGGATACATATTGAAAGTAGGAGCAATTAGCTAGAGTAGCTCCATGCAAAGCATTGTAGACATAGTAATTTGCAAAATACATACGGATCTGAATGTGACAGACCCGTTGACTAAACCTCTCTCACAAGCAAAACATGATCACACCTTAGTACTCTTAGGGTGTTAATCACATGGCGATGTGAACTAGATTATTGATTATTGACTCTAGTAAACTCTTTGGGTATTGGTCACATGGCGATGTGAACTATGGGTGTTAAATCACATGGTGATGTGAACTAGATTATTGACTCTAGTGCAAGTGGGAGACTGAAGGAAATATGCCCTAGAGGCAATAATAAAGTTGTTAATTTATATTTCCTTATTCGTGATAAAGGTTTATTATTCATGCTAGAATTGTATTCATCGGAAACCTAAATACATGTGTGAATACATAAACAAACACCGTGTCCCTAGTGAGCCTCTACTAGAGTAGATTATTGATCGATGGTTAAGGTTTCCTAACCATTGACATGAGTTGTCATTTGATAATGGGATCACGTCATTAGGAGAATGATGTGATGGACAGGACCCATCTGTTAGCTTAGCACAATGATCGTTGCTATGCATCTCCATGGATAGATCATTGCGTGTGCGTAGAAACTTTTTTGTTTTCCATGCAACGATTCCCAACAGTCTCGCCAAGTATTGCTTCTACAACTATTGCTAACGAATAGCAATAAAGTAAAGCAATTACATGGCGCTTGCACTTCATACAATAAAGAGACAACCCTAAGGCTCCTGCCGGTTGTCGATTTTACAAAACATGATCATCTCATACATCAACATATATCACATCATATCTTCACCATATGACATCACAACATGCCATGCGAAAACAAGTTAGACGTCCTCCACTTTGTTGTTGCAAGTTTTATGTGGCTGCTACGGGCTTCTAACAAGAACTATTCTTAACTACACAAAAACCACAACGGTGATTTATCAAGTTTGTTGTTTTAACCTTCTTTAAGGACCGACCGCAGTCAATTTCGATTCAACTAAAGTAGGAGAAACAGACTCCCGCCAACCACCTTTTATGCAAAACTAGTTGTATGTCAGTCAGTGGAACCGGTCTCATGTGCGTGGACAGGTAAGGTTGATTCGGGCCACTTCATCCCACAATACCACTGAATCAAAATAAGATGTTGGTGGTAAGAAATATGCCCTAGAGGCAATAATAAAGTTGTTATTTTATATTTCTTTATTCATGATAAAGGTTTATTATTAACGCCATAAATATAAAGAAATACTGTGTCCCTAGTGGGCCTCTACTTGACTAGCTCGTTGATCAAAGATGGTTAGGGTTTCCTAACCATGGACATGAGTTGTCAATTGATAACGGGATCACATCATTAGGAGAATGATCTGATGGACAAGACCCATTCGTTAGCTTACATAATGATCGTTTAGTTTTATTGCTATTGCTTTCTTCTTGTCAAATACATATTCCTTCGACTATGAGATTATGCAACTCCCGGATACTGGAGGAATACCTTATGTGATATCAAATGTCACAACATAACTAGGTTATTATAAAGAGACTCTACAGGTATCTCTGAAGGTGTTTGTTGAGTTAGCATAGATCGAGATTAGGATTTGTCACTTCGAGTATCGGACAGGTATCTTTGGGCCCTCTCGGTAATACACATCATAAGCTTGCAAGCAAATGGCTAAAGAGTTAGTAACAAGGTGATGTATTACGGAACGAGTAAAGAGACTTGCCGGTAACAAGATTGAACTAGGTATGAAGATACCGTCGATCGAATCTCGGGCAAGTAACATACTGATGGACAGAGGGAATTACGTATGTTGTCATAATGGTTCGACCGATAAGGATCTTCCTAGAATATGTAGGAGCCAATATGGGCATGCAGGTTCCGCTATTGGTTATTGACCAGAGAGGTGTCTCGGTCATGTCTACATAGTTCTCTAACCCGTAGGGTTCGCACGCTTAATGTTCGATGAGGATATAGTATTATATGAGTTATGTGATTTGGTGACCAAATGTTGTTCGGAGTCCCGGGTGATATCACAGACATGACGAGGAGTGTTGAAATGGTCGACAGGTAAATATTGATATATAGGACGATGGAATTCGGATCCCGGAAGTGTTTCAAGGGTATCAGGTACTTATAGGTTCATCGGAAGGGGTTTCGGGCACCCCCGGCAAAAGATATGGGCCTTATGGGCCAAGAGGGGAAACACACTAGCCACTAGGGTCTGGTATGCCCCCCATATGGCCGGCCTAAGGATGGGAAGGAAAGGGGAGTAGGGAAAGGAAAGTGTGGATTAGGATTCCCACTTCCTTCCCTCTCCCCCCCCCTCTTTCCTTCTCCCTCGGTTAAATATGGCAGGGGGCGTTACTTGGGGAGGACCCCAAGTAGGATTCGGCCTACTTGGGGCGCCTCCTGGCTGCCTCCCCTCTCCCTCCCACCTATATATATGTGGGGGTGATACGTCCATTTTGCATCATGTTTTCCTACTGTTATTTATGATGTTTTTATACATAATAATGCCTTTTGGAGTAATTCTAATGTCTTTTCCCTCATAATTTGCCAGGTACACACCAAGAGGGAGAATTCCGGCAACGGGTTGAAACTTCACGGAGAATTTTTATGGAATATATGAAGAATATTGGAGCAAATAAGTACCAGAGGGGCCCACCAGGTGGGCACAACCCACCTGGACGCGCCAGGGAGCCCAGGCGTGCCCTGCTGGGTTGTGCTCACACAGGCCTACCTCCGGTGCCCATCTTGCGGTATATAGGTGATTTTGACCTAGAAAAAATGACGAGATGACTTTCGTGACGGAGCACCGCTGTCTCGAGGCAGAACTTGGGCCGGAACACTTTTACCCTCCGGCGGAGCGATTCCGCCGGGGGAACTTCCCTCCCGGAGGGGGAAATCATCGTCATCATCATCACCAACAACTCTCCCATCTTTGGGAGGGCAATATCCATCAACATCTTCAACAACACCATCTCATCTCAAACCCTAGTTCATTTCTTGTGTTCAATCTTGTTACCACTATAGATTGGTGCTTGTGGGTGACTAGTAGTGTTGATTACATCTTGTAGTTGATTACTATATGGTTTATTTGGTGGAAGATTATATGTTCAGATCCAATATGCTATTTAACACCCCTCTTATCTTGAGCATGATTATCATTTGTGAGTAGTTACTTTTGTTCGTGAGGTCACGGGAGAAATTATGTGAACTTGATGTGTGTTCAATATTTTGATAGTATGTATATTGTGAGTCCCTTAGTTGTGATGTGCACGTCGACTACATGACACTTCACCATATTTGGGCCTAAGGGAATTCATTGTGGAGTATAAATTAGATGATGGGTTGCGAGAGTGACAGAAGCTTAAACCCCATTTTATACACTATTCCGTACGGAGCCGATTGGATCCAAAAGTTTAATGCTATGGTTAGAATTTAATCTTAATACTTTTCTCGTAGTTGCGGATGCTTGCGGGAGGGTTAATCATAAGTAGGAGGTTCATTCAAGTAAGAACAGCACCTAAGCACCGATCCACCCACATATCAAATTATCAAGGTAGCAAACGCAAATCGAACCAACATGGTGAAAGTGACTAGATGAAATTCCCGTGTACCCTCAAGAACGCTTTTCTTATCATAAGAGACCGTTTTGGCCTGTCCTTTGCCTCAAAAGGATTGGTATACCTTGCTGCACTTTTGATACTATCATTGTTGCTTTCTCGCTACAAATTATCTTGCTATCAAACTACTCTGTTACTTACAATTTCAGCACTTGCAGACATTACCATGCTGAAAACCACTTGTCATTTCCTTCTGCTCCTCGTTGGGTTCAACACTCTTTACTTATTGAAAAGAGCTACAATTGATCCCATATACTTGTGGGTCATCAAGGCTATTTTCTGACGCCATTTCCGGGGAGTGAAGCGCCTTTGGTAAGTGGACTTTGGTAAGGAAACATTTTTCTAGTGTGCTGAAATTTACTGTCACTTGTTACTATGGAAAACAATCCTTTGAGAAGTATGCTCGGGGTATCTTCACCTCGACCGGAAACACAATTAGCTATCCCTCAACCCACTGCACCTACTGAAAATATTGAATATGGAATTCCTTCAGGTATCATAGAATAACTGCTAGCTAATCCTTATGCAGGAGATGGAACCGAACATCCTGATATGCACTTGATATATGTGGAACAATTTGTGGGTTATTCAAGCTTGCAGGTTTACCTGGAGATGAAGTTATGAAGAAGGTTTTCCCTTTAACTTTTAAGGTAAAAGCATTGGCATGGTATAGGCTATGCGATGATATTGGATCTTGGAATTGGAATCGATTGAAATTGGAGTTCCACCAAAAAAATTATCCTATGCATCTAGTTCATCGTGATCGGAATTACATATATAATTTTTGGCCTCGTGAAGGAGGAAGTATCACTCTAGCTTGGGGAAGGCTTAAATCAATGTTATAGTCATGCCCCAATCATGAGCTCTAAAGAGAAATTATAATCTAGAATTTTTATGCTCGGCTTTCTCATTATGATCGATCCATGCTCGATACTTCTTGTGCTGGTTCTTTTATAAAGAAGACTATTGAATTCCAGTGGGATCTTTTGGAAATAATTAAACGCAACTCTGAAGATTGGGAACTCGACGAAGGTAAAGAGTCGGGTATTAAGCTAAAGTATGATTGTGTTAAATCTTTTATGAATACCGATGCTTTTCAAAAGTTTAGAACTAAATATGGACTAGACTCTGAGATAGTAGCCTCCTTTTGTGAGTCATTTTCTACTCATGTTGATCTCCCTAAAGAGAAGTGGTTTAAATATCACCCACCTATTAAAGAAGAAATTAAAGAACCGGTACTAGCTAAAGAAGAAACTATACTTTATAATGTTGATCCAGTTGTTCCTACTCCTTATATTGTGAAACCACCTTTCCCTGTTAGGATAAAGGAACATGCTAAAGTTTCAACTATGGTTAACAAAATCTATATTAGAGCACCTAAACCTGATGAACAAATCAAAGTAGAGCCTAGCGTTGCTATGGTTAAGGATCTCCTAAAATAAAATATAGATGGGCAAGTTATTTACTTCTGTTATGAAGCTACTAGAATTGCTAAACCTGATAAAGAAGATGCCATGTCCAAAAGATATCAAAGGTATCCGTAATTTCCTAGGTCATGTTAGTTTCTATAGGATATTTATCAAAGACTTCTCTAAGATTTCTAGGCCTCTTAAGAATCTTTTGCAAAAGGATATTCCTTTTGTTTTGGATGATGATTGTTTAGAAGCCTTCGAAACACTCAAGAAAGCCTTAATTTATGCACCTATTGTTCAACAACCTGATTGGAACTTGCCTTTTGAAATTATGTGTGATGCTAGTGATTATGTTGTTGGTGTTGTTCTAGGACAAAGAGTTGATAAGAAACTGAATGTTATTCACTATGCTAGTAAAACTCTAGACAGTGCTCAAAGAAATTATGCAACTACTGAAAAAGAATTCTTAGCAGTAGTGTTTGCATGTGATAAATTTAGATCTTACATTGTTGATTCAAAAGTAATTCTTCACAACGACCATGCCACTATTAAATATCTTATGGAAAAGAAAGATGCTAAACCTAGACTTATTCGATGGGTTATCTTGCTACAAGAATTTGATTTACATATCACTGATAGAAAAGGAGCTGAGAACCTCGTAGCTGATAATTTGTCTAGGCTTGAAAATGTGCTTGATGACCCATTACCTATTGATGATAGTTTTCCTGATGAGCAGTTAGCTGCAATAAATGTTGCTCATAATACTCCTTGGTATGCTAACTATGCTAATTACATTGTTGCTAAATATTTACCACCTAGTTTCACATACCAACAAAATAAAAATTTCTTCTATGATTTAAGACACTACTTTTGGGATGACCCACATCGTTATAAATAAGGAGTAGATGGTATTATTAGATGGTGCGTACCTGAGCATGAACAGGGACAAATCCTATGGAAATGTCACTCCAAAGTATATGGAGGACATCATGCTGGAGATAGAACGGCTCACAAGGTATTGCAATCTGGATTTTATTTGCCTACTCTCTTCAAGGATGCCCATAAGTTTGTCTTATCTTGTGATGAATGTCAAAGAATAGGTAATATCGAGAAGCGTCAAGAAATGCCTATGAATTATGCACTTGCCGTTGAACCATTTGATGTTTGGGGATTTGATTACATGGGACCTTTTCCTTCCTCTAATGGGTATACACATATTTGGGCTGTTGTTGATTATGTTACTAAATGGGCAGAAGCTATTCCAACCAGTAGTGCTGATCACAACACCTCTATTAAAATGCTTAAGGAAGTTATTTTCCCAAGGTTTGGAGTCCCTAGATATTTAATGAATGATGGTGGTTCACACTTTATTCATGGTGCTTTTCGTAAAATGCTTGCCAAGTATGATGTTAACCATAGAATTGCATCACCTTATCATCCTCCATCTAGTGGTCAAGTTGAACTTAGTAATAGAGAAATAAAATTAATTTTGCAAAAGAATATCAATAGGTCCCGGAAGAATTGGTCTAAGAAATTAGATGATGCACTTTGGGCTTATAGAACAGCGTATAAAAATCCTATGGGTATGTCTCCTTATAAAATGGTTTGTGGAAAAGCTTGCCATTTGCCTCTTGAATTAGAACATAAAGCATATTGGGCAATTAAAGAACTCAACTATGATTTCAAACTTGCCGGTGAAAAGAGGTTATTTGATATCAGGTCATTAGATGAATGGAGAACCCAAACTTATGAAAACGCCAAGTTGTTTAAAGAAAAAGTCAAAAGATGGCATGATAAGAGAATCCAAAAGCGTGAGTTTAAAGTCAGAGAATATGTACAACTCTTGTTTCAAATTCTTTGCAGGAAAACTCCTCTCAAAATGGGAAGGACCCTTTGTTATCGAGGAGGTTTATCTGTCTGGAGCCATCAAAATAAATAATGCCGAAGGTATTAACCTGAAGGTTGTTAACAGGCAGCGATTAAACATTATATCTCAGGTACGCCCATTAATGTTGAAAGTAATATTATCCAAACTATGACACCAGAAGAACACATAAAAGAGTCCTTCCGGAACACTCCAGAATCATGAAAATAAGGACGTACGTGATACGGTAAGTAAACGGACTCCGAAAAATCCGCAAAAATATTTTTTGTCGGTTTTGGAATATTTAGAAAATTAAGAAAATAAGAAACTTTGAGGAAGCGTACCCTGGTGGGCACAAGACACCAGGGCGTGCCTCGCAAGCCAGGCGCGCCCAGGTGGGTTGTGCCCACCTGGGGTACCTTCCGAACTCCGTTTTTCTACAGTTTCTCGAGAAAAAATAGCTTTGTATACCCACCGAACTTGTTGACCACCGTATCACAGAGAAATCTTCTGTTCTCTTTTCTTGCTATTTTTGGTCAGATCTGTTAAGCCAGGCATCATGTCTTCTTCCTCCTCCAACAACGTAGAAGAGGATGCTTGGTTGATGAAGATCGAGCTGAATAGAGAAGAGCCCGTAGAAGCTGTCAAGCGAGACGAGAGCAAGGAGGCTACCATAGATCAACCCCCGGTGTTCGAGCAAGCACTACCAGCCGAGGAGGAAGAAGAAGATATCCTTAAACCTTACTATGCTCTTCTTACTCCTACTAAGATTGAAGCCTTTCGCATCATTGAAATGGTTCATGTGCAAAATAAGTATCTCACCCGTGAAAATATTCTGCATCAAGAGCACATCATCCACCTTCGGAGCGTCATCCGTCGATTGGAGAATCTCTTGATCCTTAAGGACAGGATCGCTTCATCGCCACCTTCTTCTTCATCACCAAAATAAAATTGAGTATCGGGTATGGGCACTCCCCTTGGATTCCGCCAAGCTTGGGGGAGGTGCCCCGGTATCGTATCATCCCCACTATCTTTTGCCTTTACTTATTTTAGTTCGATATTTTGCTTTAGATGAATAAAAGTCTAGTTCGGTCCTTTCTTTTCGAGAGTTTGCTTAGTGATCTATCTTTGTAATCGTGTGCAAGATATATAATAAAGTTCGGTTTGAGTTTTTGCTTTCTTTACCTTCAAGTTGCAATAGAAAGAAAGGAAATAAATAAGAAGAAAGGAAAATAAATGAAAAGGATCATATGTTAATCTTATTGTAAGTGATGACACCACATAAGAAAATGTATAAGTAGGAAATTTTATTAGAGATTGACAAACATAGCATTAGTAAATGATGCAACTCATGAAAGTATTAATAAGGGAAGAGAAGATTCACATATAAATATACTATCCTAGAAATCTTTTGTAATTGTGAGCCCCCATCAAATTATTATATGCCAAAATTGTTGACATTGGACAAGGAAAACAACTTAATTATTTATGTTTGTTCATATTCACATAGAAGTTATATTGTCATAGATCCTTTAACATGTGGTGCTTGCCCCTATCTTCGCTAGCCAAAAATTCCGCACTAAGTAGAGATACTACTTTTGCATCCAAAAATCCTTAAACCCAAATCTTATTTTCAAGAGTCCACCATACCTACCTACGGATTGAGAAGATCCCTCAAGTAAGTTGTCTTCGGTGCAATAAGGCGATAAAAATTGCTTCTAAAAACGTGAGATCATTTTGTGTAATAAAATATTTGAGCTTTGTACGGACTTGTGATGGTGAAGAATAAAAGCGATAGACTGCATAATTAAGGTTGCCATCACAAGGGGCAATACAACATGCGTTCTTTTGCACTAAGGGGTTGAGCATACAAACGAATAAGCGCATGGCAACCTCTGCTTCCCTCTGCGAAGGGTCTATCTTTTACTTTTATGTATTTACTTTTATGCAAAGATTGAAACTTTTCTCTCTATTCCTTTTTTATTTTCTCCTTTGCCAAGCATCATGTGGTGAGCTAAGATCTAGGCACATATGTCAAGTTGAATATGGGTAGCATGAGTTATTATTGTTGACATCACCCTTGTGGTGGATACGTTGGGAGGCGAAACAATAATCCCCTATCTTTCTATATGTCCGGTTGAAACGTTTTTCTCATGTGTATGTGGTGAGTGTTAGCAATCATAGAAGGCTATATGATGGTTGAGTATATTGACTTGCCTAAAGGCTCTGATATGCGACCCTTCCTGAAAAGATGATGAATTGTAGTTGCAAAGTTGACTGAGAACATAGTTTGTTGGTTTCTAATAGAGTTTTTCCTTTATACTTCAATAGTGTGATGAATTGTCACTTATTCATGAGAAGTCTATGATAAAAGTTCTATGATAAGAGTCCTATGTTTAAGTTTGTTGCTGTTATAACATGATGCTTCTATGTACGTATTTTGTTTTTATCGACACCTCTCTCTCTAAGCATGTGGACATGTTTTTTGATTTCGATTTTCGCTTGAGGACAAGCGAGGTCTAAGCTTGGGGGAGTTGATATGTCCATTTTGCATCATGTTTTGCTACTATTATTTATGATTTTTTAATATATAATAATGCTTTTTGGAGTAATTCTAATGCCTTTTCTCGCATAATTTGCAAGGTGCACACAAAGAGGGAGAATTCCGGCAGTTGGAAATCTGGACCTGGAAAAGCTATGTCAGGTTACCTATTCTACACAACTCCAAATAGGATGAAACTTCATGGAGAATTTTTATGGAATATATGATGAATATTGGAGCAAATAAGTACCAGAGGGGGCCCACCAGGTGGGCACAACCCACCTGGGCGCGCCAGGGAGCCCAGGCGCGCCCTGGTGGGTTGTGCTCACCCAGGCCCACCTTCGGTGCCCATCTTCTGGTATATAGGTCATTTTGACCTAGAAAAAATGAGGAGACGACTTTCGGATGGAGCGCGGCCGTCTCGAGGCGGAACTTGGGCAGGAGCACTTTTGCCCTCCGGCGGAGCGATTCCACCGGGGGAACTTCCCTCCCGGAGGGGGAAATCATCGTCATCATCATCACCACCAATGCTCCCATCTTGAGGAGGGCAATCTCCATCAACATCTTCAACAGCACCGTCTCATCTCAAACCCTAGTTCATCTCTTGTGTTCAATCTTGTTACCAGAACTATAGATTGGTGCTTGTGGGTGACTAGTAGTGTTGATTACATCTTGTAGTTGATTACTCTATGGTTTATTTGGTGGAAGATTATATGTTCAGATCCAATATGATATTTAATACCCCTCTGATCTTGAGCATGATTATCATTTGTGAGTAGTTACTTTTGTTCTTGAGGTCACGGGAGAAATCATGTTGTAAGCAATCATGTGAACTTGATATGTGTTTGATATTTTGATAGTATGTATGTTGTGATTCCCTTAGTGGTGTCATGTGAACGTCGACTACATGACACTTCACCATATTTGGGCCTAAGGGAATGCATTGTGGAGTAGCAATTAGATGATGGCTTACGAGGGCGACAGAAGCTTAAATCCCAGTTTATGCGCTATTCCGTAAGGGACCGATTGGATCCAAAAGTTTAATGCTATGGTTAGAATTTATTCTTAATACCTTTCTCGTAGTTGTGGATGCTTGCGGGAGGGTTAATCATAAGTAGGAGGTTTGTTCAAGTAAGAAAAGCACCTAAGCACCGGTCCTCCCTCATATCAAATTATCAAAGTAGCGAACCCAAATCGAACCAACCTGGTGAAAGTGACTGCATGAAATTCCCATGTACCCTCAAGAACTCTTTGCTTATCATTAGAGACCATTTTGGCTTGTCCTTTGCACCAAAAGGATTGGGATACCTTATTGCACTTTTGGTACTATCATCGTTACTTGCTCATTACAAATTATCTTGCTATTAAACAACTCTGTTACTTACAATTTTAGCACTTGCACACATTACCTTGTTGAAAACCACTTGTCATTTCCTTATGCTCCTCGTTGGGTTCGACACTCTTACTTATCGAAAAGAGCTAGAGTTGATCCCATATACTTGTGGGTTATCAGGGGGCGCCCTAGCACACACCAGATAAATTGTTAGCCGTGTGTGGCACCCCCCTCCACCTTTTACACCCCGATCATATTTTCGTAGTGCTTTGGCGAAGCCCTGCGGAGATCGCTTCACCATCATCGGCACCACGCGTCGTGCTGACAGAACTCATCTACTACCTCAACGTCTTGCTGGATCAAGAAGGCGAGGGACGTCACCGAGCTGAACATGTGCAGAACACGAAGGTGTCGTGTGTTCGGTACTTGATCGGTTGACGTGAGAAGAAGTTCGACTACATCAACTGCATTGTGAATTGCTTCTACTTACGGTCTACGAGGGTACGTAGACACACTCTCCCCCTTGTTTTTATGCATCTCCATGGATAGATCATTGCGTGTGCATAGAACTTTTTTTGTTTTTCCATGCAACGATTCCCAATAGTGGCATCATGAGCGAGGTCTATGCGTAGATGATATGCATGAGTAGAACACAAAGAGTTATGGGCGGTGATAGTCATACTGCTTACCACCAACGTTTTATTTTGATTCGGCGGTATTGTGGGATGAAGTGGCCCGGACCAACCTTACATATCCACGCACATGAGACTGGTTCCACTGACTGACATGCAACTAGTTTTGCATAGAGGTGGCTGGCAGGTGTCTATTTCTCCTACTTTAGTTAAATAGAATTTGACTATGGCCGGTCCTTGGAGAACGTAAAACAGCAAACTTGATGAGTCACCGTTGTGGTTTTTTCCGTAGGTAAGAATAGTTCTTGCTACAAACCCGTAGCAGCCACGTAAAACTTGCAACAACAAAGTAGAGAAGTAGAGGACATCTAACTTGTTTTTGCAGGGTATGATGTGATGTGATATGGTCAAGACATGATGTGATATACGTTATTGTATGAGATGATCATCTTTTGTAAGATATCTGGCAACCCGCAGAAGCCTTATGGTTGTCTCTTTATTGTATGAAATGCAAACGCCATGTAATTGCTTTACTTTATCGCTATGAGTTAACAATTGTTGTAGAAGCAACAGTTGGCGACACGACCACGACACGACAATGGTGATCAAGGTGTCGAGCTAGTGACGATGGAAATCATGACGATGCTTTGGAGATGGAGATCAAAAGCACAAGATGATTATGGCCATATCATGTCACATATTTTTGATTGCATGTGATGTTTATTTTATATGCATCTTATTTTGCTTAGAATGCCGGTAGCATTATAAGATGATCCCTTCACTAAATTTCAAGGTAAAAGTGTTCTCCCTGAGTACGCACCATTGCTACAGTTTGTCATTTTGAGACACCACGTGATGATCAGGTGTGATTAACTCTACGTTCACATACAACGGGTGTAAGACAGTTTAACACATGCGGAATACTTGGGTTAAACTTGATGAGCCTATCATGTACAGACATGGCCTCGAACATTGGAGACCGAAAGGTCGAACATGAATCATATAGTAGATATGATCAACATAGAGATGTTCACCACTGATGACTACCCCATCTCACGTGATGATTGGACATGGGTTAGTTGATTTGGAACACGTATCACTTAGATGACTTGAGGGATGTCTATTTAAGTGGGAGTTCTTAAGTAATTTGATTAATTGAACATAAATTTATCATGAACTTAAGTCTTAATAGTTTTCGCATATCTATGTTGTAGATCAATAGCTCGCGATTTAGCTCCCTATATTTTTGATATATTCCGAGAGAAAACTAAGTTGAAAGATTATAGCAGCAATGGTGCGGACTGGGTCCGTGATCTGAGGATTACCCTCATTTCTGCACAGAACAATTATGTCCTTGATGCACCGCTAGGTGACAGACCTATTGAAGGAGCAGATGCACACGTTATGAATGTTTGGCAAGCTCGATATGATGACTACTTAATAGTTTAGTGTGCCATGCTTTGCGGCTTAGAACCGGGACTTCGAAAATGTTTTGAATGCCACGGAGCATATGAGATGTTCCAAGAGCTGAAATTGGTATTTCAGACTCATGACTGTGTCGAGAGATATGAGACCTCTGACAAGTACTTTGCCTACAAGATGGAGGAGAATAGCTTAGCCAGTGAGCATGTGCTTAGAATGTCTGGGTACTACAATCGCTTGAATCAAGTGGGAGGTAATCTTCCAGATAAGATAGTGATTGACAAAGTTCTCTAGTCACTATCACCAAGCTACTAGAACTTCGTGATGAACTATAATATGCAAGGGGTGACGAAAACGATTCCCGAGCTCTTCGCGATGCTGAAATCGGTGAAGGTAGAAATCAAGAAAGAGCATCAAATGTTGATGGTTAACAAGGACACTAGTTTCAAGAAAAAGGGCAAGGGAAAGAAAGGGAACTTCAAGAAGAATGGCAAGCAAGTTGCTACTCCCGTGAAGAAGCCGAAAGCTGGACCTAACCCTAAAACTGAATGCTTCGACTGCAAAAGGGAATAGTCACTAGATGCGGAACTGTCCCAAAAACTTGGCGGATAAGAAGGATGGCAAAGTGAACAAAGGTATATTTTATATACATGTTATTGATGTGTACCTTACTAGTATTCATAGTATCCCCTGGGTATTTGATACTGGTTCAGTTGCTAAGATTAGTAACTCGAAACAGGAGGTGCAGAATAAATAGAGACTAGTTAAGGGCGAGGTGATGATGTGTGCTGGAAGTGTTTCCAAGATTGATATGATCACCATCACACACTCCCTCTACCTTCGGGATTAGTGTTGAGCCTCAATAAATGTTATTTGGTGTTTGCGTTGAGCATAAATATGATTAGATCATGTTTATTGCAATACGGTTATTCATTTAAGTGAGAGAATAATTGTTGTTCTGTTTACATGAATAAAACCTTCTATGGTCATACACCCAATGTGAAGGATTTACTGAATCTCTATCGTAGTGATATGCATATTCATAATATTGATGCCAAAAGATGCAAAGTTGATAATGATAGTGCAACATACTTGTGGCACTACCGTTTAGGTCACATTGGTGTAAAGCGCATGAAGAAACTCCATGCAGATGGACTTTTGGAATCACTTGATTATGAATCATTTGATACTTGGAAACCATGCCTCATGGGCAAGATGACTAAAACTTCGTTCTCCGAAACAATGGAGCGAGCTAATGACTTATTGGAAATAATACATAATGATGTATGTGGTCCGATGAGTGTTGAAGCATGCGGCGGGTATCGTCATTTTCTGACCTTCATAGATGATTTGAGTAGGTATGGGTATATCTACTTAATGAAACACAAGTCTGAAATATTTGAGAAGTTCAAAGAATTTCAGAGTAAAGTGGAGAAGCAACGTAACAAGAAAATAAAGTTTCTACGATCTGATCACAGAGGAGAATATTTGAGTTATGAGTTTAGCCTTCATTTAAAACAATGTGGAATTGTTTCACATCTCATGCCACCTGGAACACCACAATGTAATGGTATGTCTGAATGTCGTAACCGCACTTTATTAGATATGGTGCGATCTATGATGTCTCTTACTAATTTACCACTATCATTTTGGGGTTATGCATTAGAGACAGCCGCATTCACGTTAAATAGGGCACCGTCTAAATCTGTTGAGACGACACCGTATGAAATTTGTTTTCGCAAGAAATCTAAGCTGTCCTTTCTTAAAGTTTGGGGTTGCGACACTTATGTCAAAAGGCTTCAGCCTGATAAGCTCGAACCCAAATCGGAGAAGAGCGTCTTCATAGGATACCCTAAGGAAACAATTGGGTACACCTTCTACCATAGATTCGAAGGCAAGATCTTTGTTGCCAAGAATGGAGCCTTTCTAGAGAAGGAGTTTCTCCTGAAAGAAGTGAGTGGGAGGAAAGTAGAACTTGATGAGGTAATTGTACCTTCTCTCAATTTGGAAAGTAGCACATCTGAGAAATCCGTTCCCATGATGCCTACACCAAATAGAGAGGAAGCTAATGATGATGATCATGAAACTTCAGATCAAGTTACTACTGGATGTTGGAGATATGCCCTAGAGGCAATCATGTATGATGATATTTCCTATGTGTTTATGAATAAAGATAGTCCTTGGACATTATCAATGATGTGTATCAGCAAGTACATGACTTGTTTGTGGGACTATGCATTGTATGATGACTGTCCTAAAAGGTCCCTAGTCGAAAGGCTGTGTGGACGCGCAGCCAACTAGACTAGCATATGACATGGTCGATGGCTTGGTCTCACTAGCCATGGAGCATTGGATGCTAACCGGATAATATGGACTTGGAAGGATCTGGTCGGATTCAACGTAGTCGGATCCGAGTCGAGATAAGGTCCGAGTCAGACAGACCCAACTATGAGACGCAGCGATATGTCATCTGTGAGTCTCTAGTACAACATATGTTCTATGTCCTAAGACCTGAGCTGACGCATGCACTCGGGATGGTGACAGACTTGCTTTGGGCCGACCAAACACTACTCTGTAACTAGGTAGTTATAAAGGTAGGTTTCGGGTTTGTCCAGAACCATGGTGCGAGACGTGGTCGAGCAAGATAGGATTTGCCCCTCCAATCAGGAGAGATATACTCTGGGCCCCTCGTGTGATCCGACCAGGATAAGCATGGCCATGCGACAAGGATTATGAGATAATCCGGTTTGTGGTCGGCATCATTGGAACGAGAAAGAGGTCGGGCTAGCACAAGGATGACAGACTCGCCTTCACCTCGACAACATATATCGTGTGGCAAAAGGAATGGAAGTGTGATATACAGGTTCGCTAACCAGCTTCATAGTCTGCTTGGTGTTCGACATGCCTTGCTAGAGGCCGCTACCAACCGTGCAGTTCGGAGGTGATCTGAACTGCGACCAAGCCGACTTGAACCTAAGGGATCGCACGCTTAAGGGAAGGAACCTACGAGGTTGGATCCGAGGACACTGGTCGGATGTGATCCGAACTGTATTCGGATTGTGGCCGAGTAGACTTATGGGCTTTAGGGTCCGTGCGAGGCCCAAGTGTTGAGCCCGTGATGGATGCCTATATATAGTGGAGGTGCAGCACACTCACGTGGATGATCGCTTCGGCGCTGTCACTAGGGTTTGCATGTGTTGCGAATAGACACCTCCACTCGCCGCCGGTTGTGTGATCGGACCTAGCAGTCCGCCGCACGACGTTCCTCCTGCACGCCCGGATACCGTTAGAGGCGGTGCACTTGCGCCGCTCCAGCGAACCTGTACGTGGGAACCGACCACCGGTTGTACGAGGGAGATCGAACGAGGAGGAGAAGATCCACGCACACGCGCTGCCCCAACTCTTCTTCCGATGCACGGCACTGCACGTCTAGTGGTAACGAACTGTGATCCATCTCCCGTAGCATGCTCTTGGTTGTTCTGCATGGAGGAAATTTTAATTTATAGTCACCGCACCCTACCGTAGATCCCAACAGTGGTATCAGAGCCTCTGCTATAGGATTTGGATTCAGATCATATGCATATTAGATATGTGGAGGCAATAGATGCGATCTGTTGTCATTGATAAGATTGGCTATGTGCACGATTGATGAGATCAACTGCACATGGGGATCAATGTGGCTATGTCTTCTGATGATTGGGATCGATGAAGCCGTGAAACGATCTACCCCTACCGGTCGGTTATCCGCCATCGAGGTTAACAGTGAAACGTAAATCTGAATCGGATTCATGATGATCGATGAGATCGGTCAGATCATAGAATTTGGCCGTCGTGTGCGTAGCGCCTTGTATTTCGTACACGATCACTCAAACCGGTAGAATGGATTCTATACATAACTTTATTTTGCAGGGTTTGATGTGAATATTATGGCTCATGTGTATGTGATGCATGTGTGTAAATTATACATGGCCTGCGTGTCATGTTTGTTAGCCAGCAGGAGCCAAAGTGTTGTCATTATATTGTATAACGACCTGCGTGTCGACTTGTGACTCTATGTAAGATTCATTACTAGATGTAGTAGTTGGATAATAGAAATTAGGTTGGTGGCTTGGCGTCCCGGCGTGACAAACAAGATGGAGTTCCTAGATGGTCATCGGAGTCGGAGCCAACCTGGAAGAACATCCATGAAGGAGCCATACTATTTCACAATATGTGTTTCTTTGTGATTGTTATGGTTCCTTGTTTTCTATGCATGTTAGAATGGTAGAAATATCCCTCATGAATATCAAGCGAATTGCCATCCCCGATGTTGCACCTTCGCACGTCAAGTACGTCTAGTAGTGGGCTCATAAAATTGGGGTGCTGCTAGGTGTCCTTGAACTGAAGGGTTCGTGTCGGACATGGACATGCACTGCATTAGGTTGACTTGACAAGGCTAACAAAACGGTTTTCGGCCTTGTGGCAAAAGAGGTCGGGAGCCAGGGTATGAGATACCTACCCGACCAACAGGAGTCGTATAGAGATACGATTAGCAAGGAGTTGCTTACTGGATAGGCATGTTGTCTAGAAGTGATGCTAAAGCTCACTAGACGCATGTGCTAGTCGGACCCTGAATCACTGAGAGTTTGCGGAGGGATGCTGACTTCAGTGGGAGTATTTCTGTTTAAGGCTAGAATTACTCTACATAAACACATTGCTTAGTGATTGCATATTTATCTGTTGTAGATCAATGGCACCACCTGCTCAACCCAATTCTGCATTGAAATCAATTCTGGAAAGGATAAACTGAATGGAACAAACTTTACCGGATACGTATTGAAAGTGGGAGCAATTAGCTAGAGTAGCTCCATGCAGGGCATTGTAGACATAGAAATTTGCAAAAATACATACAGATCAGAATGTGGCAGACTCGTTGACTAAACCCCTCTCACAAGCAAAACATGACACACCTTATTACTCTTTGGATGTTAATCACATGGCGATGTGAACTAGATTATTGACTCTAGTAAACCCTTTGGGTGTTGGTCACATGTAGATGTGAACTATGGGTGTTAACCACATGGCAATGTGAACTATGGGTATTATTCATATGGTGATGTGAACTAGATTATTGACTCTAGTGCAAGTGGGAGACTGAAGGAAATATGCCCTAGAGGCAATAATAAAGTTGTTATTTTATATTTCCTTATTCATGATAAAGGTTTATTATTCATGCTATGAATGTATTGATCAGAAACCTAAATAGATGTGTGAATAAATAAACAAACACCGTGTCCCTAGTGAGGCTCTACTTGACTAGCTCGTTGATCAAAGATGGTTAAGGTTTCCTAACCACAGACATGAGTTGTCATTTGATGACAGGATCACGTCATTAGGAGAATGATGTGATGGACAAGACCCATTCGTTAGCTTAGCATAATGATCCTTCAGTTTTATTGCTATTGCTTTCTTCATGTCAAATACATATTCCTTCGACAAAACTTTCATGAAGATCAATGGACAAAATAAACTTGATTCCTTGTAATAGTTTTGAGATATGATGATATAATATGTGAATCATGTTGATGAGTAATTATGCTTTAGTAAGAATATTGGTGTTAAGGTTTCTGATTCCCTATGGAAGCACGAAAGTCAATAGTTATGCAATGAAATTATATCCTACTTGTGGTGCATTATTCGGTGTTAGTTATGCTTAATGCTCGCTTATGAGATTTTTTGTTTCTTGGTTGGTCGCTTCTCAATCTTTTGCTAGCCTTCATTTTGCACTAAGTATGATCACTACTTGTGCATCCAAAATCCTTTAAACCAATTTTGCCATATGAGTCCACTATACCTACCTATATGCGGTATTCTTTTGCCGTTCTAATCAAATTTGTATGCGCCATCTCTAATTTTCAAAATAAACTTTTCTTTTGTGTGCTCGTACCGCTCATGAAACGGTAGGGGGCGGCTAATATATTTCCATGCTAGATGTGTTATTCTCAAGATGAGTGTTTATTCACTTGTCATTGCACGAGAGTACCGCAAAGGTATTAGGGATGCCCAGTCCCGAAATGAAAAATGAATTTACTTTATGTTGTCAAATAATAAATTCCTTGGGAAGTGTTGGTATCGAGGGCACCTGTGGATACAGTTAGCCATGGAAAATGAAAGTATGGTCGAAAAAGGAATAAACTTTATTTTCTGTTTGGGAACCGCATATGATATATCTAGCATGGAAACTATTGGGAACCACTCGATCGCTTTCGTTGACAGGAAAAGCATCACTACAAAAAAAGACACATCTGTGACATTTTGGGTCAAACGAAAAAAAATTCTGTCATACTTAAGACACTTCTATGACTATAATTGTGACAAAACCCGGTATCATCATAGATGTGGTGGGCTCCTACTTCTATGACAACAAATCATGACAGAAAATGGGCTTTCCGTCTTGGGTCGGCCGGAGACGCAGCTCCATGACATTCTTTGGGCCGTCCATGATGGAAAAAACCGTGGTAGAAGCGAGGGCGAGGAAAATATTGGGGTGTTCCCGGTTACGGTGGGTGGTCGGGGCCGAATGATGCATGTTTCTCTCGTACACGCACGCCCGTGGGTGCGAGGCGTTGGGCTCTAGCTGAACCCGAGCGACGCGTTGGGCTCTAACTGAACCCGAGCGATTGCACTGTAGGCTACTCGTTACTGATCCCGAGCGATCGATCGATGGCTGTTAACTGAACCCGATCGAGCGATTCCTTTGCTACTACTACTAACTGAAGTCGATCGGTGCTGCCTCTGGATGAACAGTGAGCGTCGCTGGGGGGTTTGGATGAACAGTTCTCGGTGTGGGTGGATGAACAGGACCCCGTGGTGTTGCCTCTGGATGAACAGGACCCCAATCGATCGAGCCGGTTGGGGTTGGATGAACAGGACCCCGTGGAGGGCTGGATGAACAGGACAACCCCGTGGAGGGCTGGATGAACAGGACGACCCCGTGGAGGGCTGGATGAACAATAGCCCATGGAGGGGTGGTTGAACAGGAGCCCGTGTTGAGAGGGCTGGTTGAACAGTAGCCGGTGGAGTAGCGCGCGGTGGAGGATGGATGAATAGGAGCCCGTGGATGAACAGTCGCAGGTGGAGGCTGGAGGAGGTCGACGGTGGATGAACAGTAGCCCGTGGAGGCTGGAGGGGGTCGACGGTGGAATTGAACAGTATCCCGTGGAGTCCCGTTTTGCGGTACGCCACACCCCTCCCGATGAATAGGACCCCCGTTTCGACCGTAGCGCTCCAACACAAGTCTGTTTCCTCCGTTTTGCGGTACGCCACACCCCTCCCAATCAACAGGACCCTGTTTCGACCATAGGAGGTCCGTTTCCTCCATTCTGCGGTACGCCAGACCCCTCCCTATGAACAGGATCCTGTTTCAAACGTGGCCAGTCGAACACAAGGCCGTTTCCTCCGTTGTGCGGTACGCCAGGCCTCGTTTCCATCGGCTGTTGCGTCCAAGCCCTCCCGATGAACGCGGCGACGCATTCCGTTCCGACCCAGCCGGTTGGCTCCCCATGAACATGACGACGATGTTGTTTCTCCGTTCTGACACAGCCATGTACACGATCCCTGGTCGTACGTATGCGTGAGTAGGCGTTCGAAACCCTGCCCCTATGTACGTATGTAGCCGTATTTTCTTTCTTGCACACTTGATGATGTACGTACATGTACATGCTACAAGTGCGCCTCTACTACGACTGCGCTCCTCTACATGGACCAGTGTGTACATACACGTTCGCGACCATAATGACAACACTACATATGCTTCGACCAGGTGGGTCCCGACTATTAGGCACTTCCTTGCGTGCGAAGATGTAACTGGTGGGTCACAGCAGTCAGGGGGGCGAATCGTTTTTTTTTTGCCCGGACGCACTTCCTTGCGTGCCAAGATGTAGCTGGTGGGTCCCAGCAGTCAGGCGGGAAACGTTTTTTTTCACGAAATATGGTGGCCCGTCCGGTGGGTCCCCGCTGTCAGGTGGAGGAATAATTATTTTGCGCGAAATAAGGAGGCACTTCCTTGCGGCTGCCGTGGACCCAACTTTCAGCCTCTCCACGTACAGTACTCTTGCGATGGAAGTCGGTCGTTGACCACATTGACCACACCACGCCGAGAGCACCATGTCGGTGGACGACGGCGAGGCCTAGGAAGGGGACGACGCGGAGCCGGGGAAGATGCGGCAGTGGATACCCACGCGTAGAGGAGTACGAGGGTTCACTGGTTCGGCTGCGGTGTGAGGCTGCCGTCACCGCAGAATAATAGGGGGTGTGGGTGAGTGGAGGGATGGCCTGGCCAGCGGTGGGAGTAGTAGGGGCGGTGAGGCCTCCGCGGCAGCACAGCCGGCCACGGGAGGCAGGAGCAGGCGGCACGACCGGCGCTGCTTTGGGCGGCTGGAGCATGAAGACCAGAGGTTGAAGAAGCACGACGACCGTTGGATGGACATCGTACGGTCACTGCAGCTAGAATCGTTTATATTGACTAAGTTGACAAAGCCCTTGGTATGCGTCAACTTAGTATGCCCACAGGTCAGCTTCCGAAACGGTGCGCCCCAGATGTCAGGGGGGGAATCATTTTTTGGGCGGGTGAAGCTAGAATATCCGAGATTGAAGAAGAAGCACGGCATCCGTTGGATGGACATCCAACGGCCACTGCTGCTAGAACTGTGTGTTGACTATAAGTTGACAAAGCCTTGCATACGCGTCAACTCTTTTTTTAGGGGACGCATCAACTTAGTAAGGCCACAAGTTTCTGGAAGAGAACTTATAGCCCATTTGAGATTTGTAAGAATGTGCAGCCAATTTTTGAATTCTAATGGAATTTCCCACATTTTGATTGGATCCCAAATATTTTTATCCTGAAATTTCTAGTCAGATTAAATACAATTTCAATATAAATTTATATTACGTAAAAATCCAACGAAACATTGTGCTCGCAACAATAAATGAAATTAAAATTTTCAATATCCAAAAATAATATTTTATAAAGTAATTACGTGTTTGGTGCATTTTTTATAGTTACTGCGTAGTTTTTATAATTACATCCCATTTATTATTTCTTAAAGCCCATTTTATTGTTAAGCCTAATGCATCCCTCCTAGGAAAGATTTGCAGCCCAGCTAGGCAGAGAATAACAACTTGACCTTGCCTGGGTATTCCTTAAAAAAGTATAGCTGGGCTAGCCATTTTCAGCTTGAAAAAAATTATTATCTGGGCAGGATATCTGGCCTGGGCTAGACGGACCACAGCCCGCCCAGTTAATACCTGCAGCGATGTTTTTGTTGTTGTTCAGAGGAGAAAAATTAATATCTGGGTGAAACATCACTCAATAAAAACTCTGCAGTGCTCACACCTCAAAAACACAAATACTGCTCAAGCTGCTTGGTCCCAGCTGTCGGCCGCTTCTTGTGCAAATCTCTCGTTTATTAACTACATAGGTTGACAATGGTGTGGTACCGTGATGTCAGGAAACCAGGAGGAAGCAAAAAAATTATAGTTTTATATACTAATAAGGAGGCACTTGCGTACGTGCGGCTATGGCCCTGGTGGGTCCCCACTGTCATCCTCTCCAAGTGAAGTCATCTCCTCATCCTCATGTCCGTTGACCATGTTGACAACGCGAGACGGCAACGCCACGGCGAGCGCAACAACTTGAAGGACGACGGAGAGGGCCTCGCGGGCCCTACGGATGGTCTGATACAGCGCCCGCTGCTCATTCAGGAAGCCAGGATCATAGGGCCACATGTCCGCGACAGTATTGTCGTTCGCTTGTTCACCGGTGCTCATTGAGGAGACGGAGGTTGCAGCACAGGTCGTCCTACACTGGTAGCTCTTCCGCCATTAGGGCGTCTAAGTGCGGCCGCACCTGCTCTATGGTGAACACGGCATGAACCGGCTTGGACAGTGGCGTCGGCTCTTGGTCGGAATCTACGTTCATCGTCTGATTGTCGTCGCTCAGCTCGGCGAGCTAGCTGGCGAGCCAGCATGTCCGGCTGCTGGATCGACCCGCTACCAAGCACGAGTCAGACTGCCCTGGCCCACCGAGACCGCCTCCCTCGCCCGCGTGCGCTTTCCGCCCGAAACGGTCAGCCCCGCCCGCCCTGCTTCCCGGTGCAGGCGATTGCTCCGCCTTCAAACGACACAAGTGTCGTCCGTCTGTCCTTCTGCCGCCCACATTAATGATACGCGGTTGCCGAGGCGGCTACTCCGGCGCCACACCTCCGTCCCTCCGCCGCCCACCATTGCTATATAAACTGCTGCGCCAGCCATAGCCGTAGTCATCTGCATCTGTTCTCTTTCTCCTGTCCACACCACTACTGCCCACCATGGCTTCCTCGCGCTCAAGCGCTCTTCGGGACGGGCGGACGACGGACCACAAGGAGATGGCAGCCATTGCTGCCGACTGGCTGGCCGACAGGCAGCCGAAGGACGACGACGTCCCAATAGGAGAACATGGTAGTCGACGATCTGGCGCCAACCCCCTCCTCCGCGCCATCCTCGCCAGTGCATTGCACGATGACCATTGGCGAGGCCCGTGCCCAATATATGGACACGGTGAGGCAGAAACGTGAGGAGCAGTTCCGGGAGGCATAGGCCGACGCCGCCTACAACCACCATCTCCTCCAGGAGCACCTATAGGTGGAGGAGCAGATCGCCGTGGAGCGGGCGGAGCAGGAGGCGTTGCTCGACTCGTACCGCTCCGCCCGCGAGGGCCTCCTCGAGCGCTAGCGGTACCGCATGCGGGTGGTGGAGAATGTGGCCACCTACAAAGAGGGCGATGAAGCGGCCGAGGTGCTGTTTGGCAAGACCGAGGACGAGGGAAAGGACAATGCCGGCTTCGATAAGACCTTGCTCCGCTGGCGTCGACGAGGCCCTGCTTCGCCAAGGCCCCGCGACACCAACAACGAGGCAGATGACACCGCCGGCTCCGCTGAGGCCCCACCCTTCCGGCAAAGAGGGGGAGGATTTCCCCTGCTCCGTTGAGGCGCCGCCTGCCGGCAATGAGATAGAGGACATCGTCGGCTCCGCCGAGGCCCTGCCACACAGAAAACAAGGAAGAGTCGAACACGGTAGGTCGCCGCCGCTCGGGTCCAAGTAAGGCCACCGCTGCTACCCTCCGGTTGCTGGCACTGAGTTGTACATCATGGAGAAATTCTATGATTACAAGATGATTGAAGAGCGCTCCGTGGTTGAGAAAGCTCATGAGATACCGTCATTTGTTAGAGAACTTGAGCCCAGACGCTGGTGGGTAGCTTCGGTTAATTAATTATACCTCCAGTGCACCCCTTTTTAGTTGAAGAATGTATGAAATGTAATGAAATCCGGCATGTTTATATGAAATCCGACCGTGTATGTATGAATTTATTTTGATTAGTTCTAATTATTGTATCACTGGCATTGGATGAACATGCAAAACAAGACGTACTAGCAGTATTCCCAGGGTGATCACCTCGTTTGCAGCAGTTTCACATGTACTCCCTCCGGTCCTTTCTAGTCTGCATACAAGTTTTGTCTGCAGTCAAAGTATCTCTACTTTGACCAATCTTATAGAAAAAAGTATGCACTTTCACAATGTCCGAAGTAAAAAGGAACAGAAAGAGTACAAAGAGTTTGAGCAGCTTTTTAGCGTTACTGTACATTGCAATCAAACACACAAGCCTGGCAATTCATAGAGAACATTCAAAACAATCGATGATTATGCATCTTAGCGATTCACACGTCAGAGACAATATTTACTTCACAACTAACGAATAAAGAAAAAATGGATCGACGCTGCTGACAGCAAAGGGCGTCCCATTCGAAAATATCAAACGCATGTCTTCTTGCTAAAATCAATGAGCAAAATTTGACAAGGTTGTCCCATTCCAAAATATCAAATGCCTACGATTGTGGAATGGGCAAGGTTTGCCATCAGTTCAGACATTGACATGGCACCTCGTGCTAAATAAACCAGCTTTTCTTCTTGTGCAGTTCCACCAAAATCAACCAAATTCGCTCGGCACCTCATTTCTTGTGGTTGAAATGAATGATTCGATGTATTCATGAACATTTTGTGCAGTTCCCATTGAAATCAAGCTGAGCACTGCTGTTTGCACAAATACAAAAAAAGTGATTAGTATAAAGCAAACTGTACTATGAATTGACAGTTTAAACAGGCACCTACATGGTCCATGTAGAGCATACTTTCAGGAAAAAAGGAACTCACCGGAAAGAATCCTAGAACAATATTGTACTTGTGCATCACAGCAAGAAAATGGAGATTTGTCAGCCATTTTGAGCTGAAGTTAGTTTAGTCTTGTGGGGGGTAATGTAACCATCCTTCAACTGCTCCTTCTGATGAGAAGATGGACAAGGCTTCTTCATCCTAGCATAATCGGAACTAGTCACTTCACGTATTCCATATTCTTCTTCAGAGGAGGATGATCCTGTTGTGCAAAGACAAGAGGACAACTAAATGTTAGCATCCCTGTTTGCTCGAAAAAAAGGAAAGGAAATATTTAAAACAGCACAGATGAAGCACTTCTCAAGGATAATACCACTTTTTTATGACAATATCTAAACAGTAGCACAACACCAATAGAGATGACAAAGGTCAATCATATGGATGAAATCAGTGGGCGAGTACCAACCTTTGTCAGGAGGCTTATTGTGCAGAGCATACAGATGAATCACTTCTCCGGAACCATCTGTTGCTATCTACTGTGGTGGCCATGCTTACTATATACTCCTCGATTAGTTTAATGTTTCCAACATCTTCTTGTGTAGTTCCAATAAAATATACGGTATCTTCAAAGAAGATCCCTATTTGCACAAGTAGAGATAATTACGTATTACATTAAGAGTGGCATCAAATCAGTGGTAAAATAATTGCTTGTTCCAACCATAGCAATAAATTAAGATGCAAAACTATATCATTACTTGTGTCATCACAGTTCCAGTGCTTCATTACAGCACCGTGAGTTGATTTTGGTTTTTCTTCCGCTTGTTCTTCCCCTTCATCACTTGGTTCAATAACAAACAAGCTTCCCCTTCAATGTATGATTTGGCATGTCAATTAGGTTGCACAAGTATAGCACTAAACAATGACATTAATTTTCTGATGAAAGTGGCAAAATACAGGCCAACAGTTGTGAAATATCCCTATCTTACCTCAATGGGATATTACGGTGCACATACAGATTGGAAGTCTTGTCTCCATTTGTGCAGTTCACTAAAATCAAGCAACATTACCGTACAAGTAGCAGAACATATGAAAGCACACTACAGAATCATGTGAAAGAAGGCTAGTATCGACCTCTCATGACGCGGAATTCAAACAACTCACGAGAAGAAGATCTGAACCAAATTTTCCAACACGGATCGGAAGTAAGATATCCTCTTATGCAGTTCCACTAAGATCAAGCAATCAAGCAACATTGTCGGTGTGACATTTTGGTTGAACTGCACAAAACACTCTTAAAACAAAAGTGTTTTGTGCAGTGCAACAAAAGGTCACAATGGCAACAGGGTAGAGTAGATAACCCTTTTTACACCGAGGTGCAAAGGAAACAACTAGTGGTCAATAATGGTGGATGACACGGAAGCCAACAAAAAGAAGCATCTACCTTATCTAAATGGGAAAGAAAGCAAGACAGTAGCATTTCTCAAATGGTGGCATTGATTAATATTAACAGAGAGATTATATTAACAATAGAATTCGTTAAACATGTAATTTGCTTTTAACTCTGGCATTGCATCAATTTTCCCGCGACATTATTAGAGGGTGTTTATTTACAGGGACATTTTGGTGGAGGGACTAAAAAACTCCGTGTCAGTCCCATCTAAACCAAATAGGAGGGACTTTTAGGGACTAAAAGTGGGCATTTGGGACTAAAGAAAGAAGACCCCGAGGGAGAGTCTTTTGGTACTTTTTCCAACAGTTGCTCCTGCCACGCATCGCACCTTGTCTCTATTAGTTCATTACTAGGGGTATCATGGTCTTTTAGCATGTCATTTAAACCTCTAGTCCATGTTTAGTCCCTGGAACCAAGCAGGTAGGGACTAGGGAGTTTTTAACCAAACAAGGCCTTAGATTAACAACAGCTAAAGAGTTGCACGGGTCAGTGGACGCACCAGCACCATGTGCATCTACCGATGTACTTGGGTGATGCATAGTCTGTTGCAACAAAGAACAAACAACTAAGGAGCATATTTTCTTGGTCCTAGTTTTGTTATCTTTAGACACCTTTCCCTATGTGAGCGCAGCAAATCTAATCCTGCTCAAACTCTATAGCCTTGTCCCCCAAAACAAAAGATCAGTTCGTTACAGATGTGCGTACTGCGTTTGTCATTATTTTCCATTTTCGACCAACGTAGGTGCTGGATAGCCAGTCTGTACTAGTACTTTCCCCCCTTCCTTTCCTCTTTGAACCACGTCCTAGATTTATACTATATAACTTTCCCCACTACTTTCCCCCATTCCTTTCCTCTTTGAAACACGTCTTAGATTCATGCGATACAACTTGCCCCCTTCCTTTCCTTTTTGAACCACGTCCTAGATTCATGCTATACAAATTTTCCCACTACTTTCCCCCATTCCTTTCCTCTTTGAACCACGTCCTAGATTCATGGTATACAACTTTCCCCACTACTTTCCTGTTTGATCCAACACCTAGATTCGAGTGCAGAAGCGGAAAAGGCCCACATGCAGCTAGAGAAATGCATGCGGAATAAGTAAATTATACCTTAAGGTTCTTGGGGTGTGGTTTAGTGGGCGACCGGAGGCCGTTCGGCCCACACTATGTACAGCGGCGAAGACGAAGGGGTCGGAGGCCCTCCCGCGCTGCCGCTGGGTGAAAGTGAATAGTTGCGCCGGTAGTGGATTCCCTCCCTCAACGACGGCGACAGCGTTAAGCCTCCTTCCCTTCCCGGTGGACGGATCCTGCCGGCTCTTTGACCAGCAGTGAGGGGAGAGAGAGAGGCCAACGAAGTATTGTTTAGATCTGGAGAGGGTGAGAGAGTGTGAAGAGAGAAACTACAAGCAGACCAGCAGCGAGGGGAGAGAGAGACCAACGAAGTCTTGTTTAGATCTAGAGATGGTGACAGAGTGTGAAGAGAGCAACTACAAGCAGACCAGCAGTGAGGGGGAGAGAGAGGCCAACGAAGTCTTGTTTAGATCTGGAGAGGGTGAGAGAGTGTGAAGAGAGCAACTACAAGCGCTGAGGCTCCAGCGTGTATATATATACTGAAGAGAGTGTGAAGAGTGCAAATCCTAGAAAACAAGCGCCGAGGCTGCAGCTGATCGTATAGCTCCGTATCCATCCATTTTGAGCAGTCAAAGAATCATCCTGGCACGAATTATGCTCAAGTGTAGTTATCGAACCCGAGACCTCAAGTTTGATGAGCGAATAGGCTAACCAGCTACACAACCCTCCCGTTATGTTCAACGAGAAGAAAATAACCTTTTATACATTCCTGCATTCGTGTCACAAGCATGCCGTGTTTTTTTGTGTGGGAGTCATTGGGATTTAAATCATAATCGTGTCATGTGGCTTTGGTGGTAAGACTATCCATAGTGGTGCAGAAATAATGCAGCCTTAGTCACCTTACCTCTTTCCACATAGTACGTTGGGTCCCACCAATCAGAGGGTGAAACAAACAAATTAATAAGAAAAATTAAAAGCGCCAGCGGTGTATCTTACCTCACACATCTCGCTACTGCTCGGGAACATCGTCCAATTCATCCCTCTGTTCGCTCATGTACTATTTTAAGTGAATCCTTATTATAACATGGACACAATTTTGGGCAGTAAGTCAGTGTGCCACCATATCCCATACGACTCCCTCCGTCTAGGGTTAATAAGTCACGTTAGAAGGTGCAGCGGAACCAAGGTGCAAGAAGATTGGAGGAGAAGGAGAAACTTGACCGGTCATTCCTCCAATCAAAGCCCTGATTTCTGTCTATAAACGCAACAATTAAGGATGAGGCTTGCCTGCTCCCGCGGCCTGCTCCCATTTGTGCTCCCGCATCACTCGTTTTTAATCTAACGGCTGCTTCCCGCTTTCCTCCCCCTATCCCTTTTTTATAGGAAAGAAAAATAAATAATTCCTGTATTTCCCTATCCCTTCCATACACAAGTCTGGACTCTAACAAATCGTACGGAACCCATGAAATCCCGGCGGCGAAGTAAGGATACAGCTCGGCGGAAAAGTGAACCGTCAAAATACAGGGCATTCGTTGGGCTCATCACGCCGCCGCGGCAACGGCGGCGGCCACCAGGGAATGCTTGTTCTTGACCAGGGCCTTCGGCACTAGCGGAAGCTGTAGCCCGACGTCGTATGGTTAGGGCATTGCCCCCACAACGTCCGCCTCGCTGCCGATGTCACTGAGAACGGGCATCGCCTGCTGTTCATCAACATGATATTTAACCAATTCTGCACCGCCACAAGGCGTCATGGGTGTTCGTCAACTCCTTCAAGCCATAGCATGACATGGTTGATATGCTCCCGGGCGTCGCACCGCCGCTCATCCCCGTGGGTCTACTCGTCAAGCTCGAGAAGGAGGCCGCCACCCGTGGTGGCATGATGAAGGCGGCGGACGACTACCTCGTATGGCTGGATGCTCAGGAGCTGCGCTCCATGGTTTAGGCATCGCTCGACAGTGTCATTGTGTTGCACGCGGAGGATCTGGCCGAGATGGTGCACGGGCTCGCATCAATCGGCCGCCCTTGCCTATTGGTAGTGCACTGGTGCCGCCGGACATTAGGACGTATGCTACTTCGTCGGACGTGGCATGCTGGTGTTGTGGAGACCGAGGGACCTTGTGCTCGCGCCTGTCGAGCGTAGCCATAGAGCAACCGCAACGTCGCGTGCACCGGCGGTGATGCAACAGCTTGCTGAGACTATGGTCATGTCGAGCGCGGCCATAGAGCACCGTCGTTTGCACTAGCGGTGGTCCAATAGCTTACCGAGACTATGGTGAACTCTTCTGTTTGTGCCAAGTTGGGAGATCTGCATGCATGCACAGGCTCCGTCCTGTATACATGCGGGAAAGACACGGAAATACAAGACTGTTTGCATTTTTTGTTATGGAGAAAAGGGTATGGGGAAGGAAAGGCCGTTGGATGGAAAATTAGTAGTCGGGAGCACCGATGGGAGCACGGGTCGGGAGCAGGCAAGCCTCATCTCCAAACAACTAAGAGATGTTTTTATAGCTACCATGCAGGGCCAAATATTAACTCGCATGTGAGCCGACTTTGATTTCTTAACTGATCAACGCGTAGTTGCGCTCCATGCATTGGGTTTTCGGGGGAGGTAACAAGGCAGAGTAAGGAGCGTTTGGTTACATTGCTTAGGCTGGTCATAGTGGTGAGTTACTTGGACTAGTAACATGCATATGTTACTAGTCTATGTTACTACTACGCGAAGTTTCCCGTCAGAAGCGAGCCGATCTGGCTCTCCTGAGCTAGCAAGGTTTTTCTAGCCCACCCAAGCTAGCTGGCCCATAAAAGCTAACATATTTTAACAATTCCAAACGCCTAACCTTACCCGGCTATGCTATAAGCTGTTCTTGCTAAGAATCCAAACGCTCCCTAAGTAACAACGCTAGCTAGCAACGAGGCCAGGAGGGGATCGAGATGCGAAGTTAATGGACGACGCCTAAACATTTTGGGAATATATGATTTCCGTAAGATGACTTAACACCTAGACGGAGGGAGTACTACTCCTCAGTCCAGGTTTGATGGAATATTCCTCACCTCTTCGCTTCTTGTACGTACTCCATTAGTATCTCACTTCTTGTGGCTTCGCACTCACACGATTTTCCTATTCTATGAACTTGTGTGTGCGTGTGCGTGTGTGTGTGTGTTTAACAGCATGTTTGTGTTTAACAGCATGTGTGTGTTAGAGAGAGAGATGGTGTGTAGTGTACGATTTTAGCCGCGAGAGTCGGTGCATCCTCTCGATTCCGGGCGTCCAGTAGGGACAGGCGGACAGCTGCCAAGCCCGCTCCTGACCAGCCTGGCCCACCCAAAGCCCCTCCATCGCCCGCGCACGCTTCCCACCCGAAATGGTCAGCGCCGCTCCACAGAATCAGTGCCAAATTCATGCCTGGGCAGAGCGGACGCGACATCTCACTGGCGCATGCGCTGAAGGGAGAAGCGGATTCAAGAGTGATGGTTGCTTCGTCTGTCCAACTTACTGCTGGGTCTATGTGATTTGATGGCTCATTGGTCATTATTACTGAGGTGGTAGGACTGCTGGATGTCCCACGCTTTCGGCGAAAGGAGGTACTACTAGATTACAATTTTCTCCATTCTTACAGCGAAGGAGTGCAAGAGCAGTGAAAACATGCAGGCTCAGTGATTACATGGCCCACCTCACACTATCACCATATTTTCTGGACACCGTGCGACACCTAACTCTTTACATAGTACTCCCTTCGTTCCTAAATATAAGTCTTTGTAGAGATTCCACTAGGTGGACTACATACGGAACAAAATGAATGAATCCACTTAAAATGCATCTATATACATATGTATGTGGTTCATGGCGAAATCTCTACAAAGACTTATATTTAGGAACGGAGGAAGTACTAGTATAGTACGTATTGTAATTTATCAGCGAGATAGTACAATGCTATGAAGCTTCCAGCTTCTGTTACATGTATCTTGTGTCCAAGGTTTCCCGTTGCAACATTTCATCAAATACAAAGGAGACTAACATGCATGCTATTGCATCTCAATGATTGACAGATCATAGCAAATATGTACTCCCTCTGTTCCAAAATAAGTGTCTCAACTTTATGCAGGGGGTGTTTGTTTCCAGGGACTTTTTAGTGTAGGGACTAGAAAAATTCCCTCTTAGAGACTTTTTAACCAAACAGGAGGGACTACTGGGGAATAAAACTTGCTTTTTGGGACTTAATGAAGAAGACTCTCAAGGAGAGTCTTTTTTGGGACTTTTCCAACAATGCCCCTCCCTGCACCCATTGCCCCACTGCCCCATGGTGTTGTTGGTTGTTATTTTTCTGTATATTGGGGTAACATGGTCATTCAATAACCTCTAGGGAGGGACTAGGGACTTTTTAGTCCCTGAAAACAAACAGGGAGGGACTTTTTAAGGAGTAGGAACTTTTTAGTTGGGACTAGAAAAGGTCCTAGGACTTATGAACCAAACAGGGCCTCGACATGGACGACATACGGAGCAAAATGAGTGAATCTACACTCTAAAATACATCTATATACATCAGTGTTTGGAGTATGTACTAGTAGTTCATATTGAAATCTACTAAAGGACATATATATTCCAAACAATATGATAATCTCTCTAACCAAGGTAGTAGGGACGTGGAGTAAACGGGGGGAGTATTAAAATTTTATCCTCGTCCTGTGAGCCACCGAGCGCGTCAGCGAGGGAGCGGGCGTAAGGCGTACGGTACTACAACTAGTAAGCAAGCTTCACCTCATACTGCGAGCCACCGCGCCCGTGGGCGGGGGAGACGGCGTACTAAGCACGCTTCTCCTCGTTCTACGAGTTGATGGGACACATCAAAAGTACTCCAGTGTATAGAGCCTTGCCTCTAAGGTAGGCCCCACATGGTTTGCCTCTTTTTTAACATAACACGTCAAGTCACAATTTGTTTGTTCACCCGCGGTAGACGATCCTCCCTCCATCTAGTGGACAACCAGTACACGTGTCAAATTACCACGTGGGCTGCCTTTTCGTACAGAAATGAGCTCCACCGTGTACCCGCGCGGGTGTGGTTGGGAAAGAGATGGGAGTACGTGCGTCGTGCGTGCACCTCTTCTCTTCGTGCACGTCCCCCACCTATGTGGGTGTGTGCGAGAGATACAAACCTAGACAAATGGCTTGTGCGTTCGTGAGTGTTTTTTGTTTTGGGGGGGGGAGGTTGATTTCGTGAATGTATTTGTGGGAATATGTGTCGATGACATCTGAAACAAAATTTTGCATGCAATGTGTGTGAAATGGAGGCCTATCCATATCATATATAGAGGGTCGGGCGATCCACGAGAAGAGAGGGAGGGGTCATAGATATCGATAGAGTCGAAGAGAGGATCGAGTGGGTGGGTGCGAGATCGATGAAGAGAGCCAATGAAATTGTGTGTGGGTGTGGGTGTGTGCAAGTCAAAGATATAGGGCGACTGACCTACCGGAACGTCAGAGGGCACATGTCAAGTTTGTGTGTGGCAGGGAGACATGACTAGAGCGCTTGATGTATCGGTGTGTGTGTGTGTGGGAGGGGGTGGGGGAGGGGTAGGCAGAGGCCTAACTATAGAGGTAGAACGACTCGTATATGTGTTGAGAAGGAGAGACCCAGCTATGTCTTGAGGGAGATCGGTCGACATCCATACATAACTGAAGGACGGGAAATAGGATGGGACAGAGAGAGAGGAGAGAGAGAGGGAGGGAGGGAGAGGGGTAGAGTGCTAGATGGGTGATGGAGTTGCTTCTCGAAGATGGTGGGAGAGGCCTACTAGACAAACTGAGGGTGGAACTGCAATATTATCAATAAGAGTGGGGATGTGTTTCTGTGTGTGCCTGTGTGTGATAGATCTATCGGGACGCATCCATGGATGATGAAGGGGTACCATGTGTTTGGTAAGCAAACCTAACTAGATCGGTAGATCAATTGTTGTTTGTCGGAGGAAGGAAGGAAGAGACATAACTAATGAGGTAGATCGATCGACGCGTGGGGAAAACGAGTTATAAGGACCTAGCTAGATATATGTATAGCGGGAGATCGGTCGGTGTATGTCCATTTGTTAGAGCCAAATAAGGCCCGCCGAGACGGATAGACAGAGAGAATGGAGCTAGGAGGTGGTGCGAGAGGCCCAGCTACTAGCTAGATAGGGGAAGGAGTGTGCGGTTGTGAGATCGAGGAAAAGAGGGGCGAGAGTTTACACGTGTGTGGGACCGTATGAGGGACACGAGGCAAGGACACATAAAGGAGGAGATTTAAGGTGCGTGTGTATGTTGTAGGAAGACATCGCTGGAGAGGTCTATCGATCGGTGTGTGTCGGGAAGGAGTTCTGGAGACTGTGGGAGAACGACCTAAAGAAAAAAATGATTGTGCGTGATGGATAGAATGGTGAGGGAGGGGGAGGGCGAGGAGGGCGTGTGCATGCACAAGAGATAGTTAGTGGTAGCTACAAAGGTTAGAGGATTGTGTGGGTGTAAGAGACTAACAAAATCATAATTTGATATGAAAGTGGATTCATATATTTGAATAGGAGATCATAGTGTTTTAAACATATGCATGCATGAATATAGCGGTGATACGCGTGTTGTGGTTTTGCACATGTTATACCATAATGTGATAATGCATGGCGTTTGCAACTCACAGCTAAATGCCGAACAATCTAAACCATACTATACATCGAACAATCTCACATTTTATTTGAATTTGTGAGAATGTGTGGCGTTTATAGCTTACAACTAAATATCGAACAATCTAAACAATACTATATATCGAACATTCTCACATTTTATTTGGATTTGTGGTAATGTGTGGTGTTTGCAACTCACATCTAAATACTTGTAGGCGTAGGGGGCGAGGCACCATACATAATGTGATAAACACATTATACATATGAGACATGGTTTAGATTATGAAGATCTAGCTAGAGCTTGAAATGTACTATGAATTGAAATCATCAACATAAAGTGGATTCAAAAAATCAAGTTCGAGTTCATATAGTACACATAGTTCATATGTAACTCGAGACTAATCATGTGGTGTGCTGTGAAGATAATACACAAACGATGGTTTAACTTGACAATAATGATGATTGTAGATCTTATTAAAATAGCAAAACGAATTCAAATGCTTTGACTTCACAACAATCATTATTGTAGATCTTATTCAAATAGAGAAACAAATTCAAATTTAGTTCATATTGAAGTGGTAGTATATACGTTTGGAATGCACTAAAATGTTCATTTGAGTAGTAGGTTGCATGCATTATACATGTAGCGAAATATTTCAATTGAACATAACATGAATTCAAAGTTTTGAATGACATTTGTACTGCGAATTGATTTGGTACAGTACACGTTAGGCTTGTCCAGAAATTTCAACCCGCGCCTTGTTAGCCCGAAATATTTAAGATATATATTTGTCTCGTTGTGCTCCGACAACACCCTCCATCTCAACCCGCGCCTTGCTATTCCAGAATTACAACGCGCGCGAAAACTCCCACCTCCTGTGAAATCCTGACACGCGAAATGCACATGATACCCCTGAACCGAAAGAACCGCCTCAAATCGGTGGGGGTACTTTTGTAACTTACCCCACATTTCGGACAAGTGTGTCCCTAAGCCATGGTTCCCCACTCCCATCCCATCCGTCCACCCATTCGTACACCGAGGCTGGGAAAACTCACAAAGCCCCACACCCTCCTCTGTCCGCCACCCAGCCGGAGCCTCTTCCCCGACGATGTCGTCCATAGCAACACCTCGACGTCCCTCATCCACCGTACCGGATGAGGATCCATCGTCGATCTGGTCGTCCCGCCGGTTCAGCCACCCCGTCCTCCACCTCCAAGGAGCTGCCCCGATGTTCCCCTCGTCTTTCGCGCCACCTCCATTCCCACACCACCGTCTTCACCTGCACCATCGGAAGAGCATCATCATCACCGTTTCCTCGGATGAAGTTGCGGCCTAATCGGCGCCACCAAAGAAGTTTTACACTAATCGCTGCATTTTCTTCTTGATTCGATCTCACGGTGCTGCCGGCGCTCGGTCCCAAGCCAACGCGGCGCGGCTCCATCCATGGCGGCGTCGCCGGCCACTTCCTCCACGACGTCGCTCCCTCGGCGGTGACATCCACATCAGTAGGAGCTGCTGCTGCTTTAGCTCTCGCTTGCGTTGTTGCTCTGCTCTTGCTCTCGGTCCCCTGCCTTGTCTGCTCTTGCTGTTTCTCTTGCTTGCGATGCTCCTCTCGCTCTTGCTCTTGCTTGCGATGCTGCTCTGATTTAGCTACACTTCAGTCGACTGAGTCGACTTTTGGGTCAGTCAATTTTCAGGGGGTGGGGGGCTCGCCGGAGTTAAGGAAGAACCAGCCGCAGCAGGGAGGGGGGCTCGGGGAGAGGTACCCCACTACCTATCTTAGGGTTCAGGGTGGGGGAGTGGTCGCCGGTGGTGGTGGGGCGGTGGCGTGGGGATCGCCAGAGAAAAAGCTCGGCACGGGGGGGGAGATGGATGGCCGGGGTGGCAGCGGACCGGCGGTGGGGAGTGTTTTCAGGGTGGGCGGAGCGGCACACCGTCGACCGCAGGCGGCGGAGGGGCGGCTGTTTGGCCGGTGGTGGCTGCCGGCTCAGTGGGGGGTGGAGGTTAAAGATGAACTGTAGGCCCTTGATTTCGTATCCAACAGTTGCAAAATCGACTGACCAGAGATGAAGAAGTCAGTCGACTGACGTGTAGCCTCACTTCTAGTGCATTCAGTTTCGACAGTTAAATTCAATTTCTACAGCAAAATTCAATTTCGACAGTTAAGTTCAGTTTCGACAGTTAAATTTAGTTTCGACAGTTAAGTTCAGAGATGGGCGGATGATGTATTTTACATCTAGCACTTTGTGGTTATGTATTTTACGTCATCTATTGGAGATTCTATTAGAATTCCACTCAGGTTAACCTTGTCTCTCTTGTCCTGCTTCAGCCTCGGCATCATACAACTCACCGGAGCTGCTCCAACGATGAAACCCTCCATCACAGCGGAGCAGTACCTCGGGCTCCATCTCCAGATGCCTAAGATCTTCTTCCCCTCCTCCGACAGCCAAGTCAGCTGGAGCATCCTCACCGGCCAACCCAATCACGCTGAGATGGGCATGGCTTCGCCAAAGAGGTTGTACACTTGTTGCATCTCTTTTTTACTCTACATGTTATATATATTATCCACTGAGCACATGGAGTAACGGGAAATATGATTATTTTATCCTACTATATGACAAGCAGTGAGGTACTAGGCAACTTAGCTATCCGTGATGGACTCTCTTGAACTCCATCATTATTTATCTCTGCGTGTTTGAGCTGTGCATTTGTCGATGGCCCTGGGAGCTGAGCTAGTAGGGCAGTGGCCTGGGTCCAAAGTAATAGAAGTAGCACAAAAACATTTTTTAGTGTAGGTTTTTCCTTGCTCAAGCTTGCATACTAGAATCACCAGTGCTTGGAAGGAAAAGTGAATGAAAAACATAGGAATTGGAAAGTTTCCTATGGTACTACTTTTCATGAATTTGGTGCAAAGGAATGGAGAAAAGGAAAACTGTAGGATTTGTTCCTTTAGTGTCTCCTTGAAAGAAAAACCGTAGGAATTTTAATTTCCACTTGTCCTCCTTTTCAAATTCCTATTCATGAAAGATAGGACTAAGAGATAGTTGCATAATAGCATTATAATCGTACATTTTCTTGTGGTTTGACTTAATCTCACCTTGCTTCTTTGCATCCCGTGTTCTTCCTATTCTTGTGAACCAAACACCCAGATTGGCAGAAATCCTGTGTTTTTAAATTCTCTATTTTGCACGTGCATTCCTATCCTATTCCTGTCTATTTCATATCCCTGCATTGTTAGAATCCTCAAATTCAAACAAGCCCTTACACAATTACTTCTGTTACAGATATGTGTCAAAGAAAACCTTGTGTGGTTTTTCCTGCTCCTGCAGTGTTGTGTTCTACCCCAGCTCAGCTGCTCCAACGATGGAAGGGTTCACCACAGCAGGGATCCGCTCTCCAGACTGTCTTTCGCCGCCTCAGACCTTCTTCCCCGCCGCCGGCAGCCACGAAAACTCCATTACCATCATCAACTGAGCAGATGACCTTGAGGACTACACGGGTCCGCAAGAGAGGTCGCACTCTTCTGTGTCTGCTTATGTTATGCATCGCTTAATATGATGACATGCTACTTTATCATCGTGTTCACCTATTAGACTCCAAGTCAGGTCCAAACTTATGCTGAAACATGAGTTCTTAAATGGTTGTGGGGTACATATTGGGGCAGCAATCAGTACTATCTGTCTACTATCTGGTTAATCTCGGGTGTCTACTATGAGTTTCATGTTGGGTGCAAACAAACATTAAATGAGCCATTATCTGTATTTTTAACTAAAGCTATTATATGTCTGCTATCATTGGTTTTGGGTCTATCCACAGTTTGCTACCATCACTCTGGATTTGTGCATGCACTCCTTACATAATCTCACTATGTTTTATTTCTATGCATGTCAGTTATTGTACACAATGGAACTGAACATGTAGAGCAGAAGAGATGAGCCTTGCGTGGCAACAAAATTTCATGCAGACATCGCTCCATGGTGGGCGCAAAGGCAGCCCCCTCCACCCATTTCGGATCGTAATCAATAGGAAGACCACTCCTATTTACCCCATGAGGTCTTCGCTCTAACTTGGCATGCTGATGTTGGTAATATCATGCACATGATGCCTTGCATTGCTTACTGTATACATCAAATATGGCATCTACTTAGTTTAGACATGCTTTGTGTCAATGCCATCTGTTTAGTTTCTTTATCGTATATGTGAATCATGCAATGCCATCTTGTTTATCCAGGCATCATATATGTGAATTTTGCAATGCCACCTTGGTTAACAAGTCATATTATATGTGAATTATATCATGACATCATTTTTTTATTACGTGTTAAATTTGTCAACAATTTTAGTACATTCAATTACTCTTCCTGTCCATCAGCCATTCGGCATGGTCATGCAAAAATCTGGAGTGGAAACAAGGTCTTCAGAGCAGAAAATGCTATCTGACGAAGCGCATGTCTTGCTGGTTATAGATAGCTCCTCAAAGGAGGATTCAGAGACGGATGGCCAGTCCTATCCCCCCCCCCCCCCGAGGTTCATGGTATCTTGCATTGCTATGTCATTTGCTTAGTTTAGACATGCTTTGTGTGAATGCCACCTATTTAGTGTCTAATTACCATATATGTGAATTATGCAATGTCATCTTGTTGCAAGACATTATATATGTGAATTATGCAATGCTATCTTGTTGCAAGGCATTATATATGTGAATTATGCAATGCCATGCTGTTTAGCCAAGCGTCATATATGTGAATTATATCATGCTGTCCTTTTTTGTATTTCTCATTGCTTTTGTCGATAATGTTTGTATATCCAACTGCTCTTCCTATGCATCAGCCATTTGAATTGGTGATGGAGAAATCTGGAGTGAAAACAAGGTCTTCAGAGTAAACAATGCTACCTGCTGAAGCAGATATCTTGCTGGTTACAGATAGCTCTTCAGAGGAGGATTCAGAGGCAGATGACCAGTCCTATTATCCCCCTGAGGTGTATGCTCAAACTTGGCAGGGTTATATTACTCATATCATGCATATGTTGTGTTGCAATGCTTAGTTTTTACATCATATACACGATATTGAATGCCATCTCCTTAGTTGACACATCATATATGTGATTGCCCTCTGCTCACTTCCATAGTATATAAATCATATATTTGAATTATATCATGCCATGGTGTTTACATAGATAGCATGTATCTGAATTATGGCATGCCAACCCATTTTCTAAAGACATAATATAGTTATATCATCTCATCCTCTTTACATAGTCATCATATTTTGAATTATGTCATTCTATCCGTGAATTATATCATGCCATCATGTTTCCATCCACGGCATGTTTGTGATTTATGGCATGCTAACCACTTTAATAGACACATCGTATAGTTATATCATGTCATCATGTTTACATAGCATCATATTTTAAAGTATGTCATTCTATCATGTTTACTTAGCCATCATACATGTGAAATTGTGTCATGCTATCCTGTTTAATTAGCCATCATATATGTGAAATTATGTCCTGCTATTCTATTTGGTTAGACCACATGAATGTGAATTATTTCATGCTCTGGTTTCTTCCCTACTATCCATTGCACCTGTCTATCTTACAATGTCTGTACATTCAATTACTTTTCTTGTTTATCAACCATTTCAATTGGAGGGGGTGATGGAAGTATCTGTGGGAGTAAAAACACGGTCTTCAGAAAAGATCGTGCTACCTGTCAATGGAGATAGAACCACGATTGTACTTTCCCAAGAACCATCCCCACCACACATAACCCAGACTCACGCAGATTGTACCCCTCCCCGGTTGGACAGAGAACCAGCTACACCCCTTCTAACCCCAACCCCAGCAGATAGTAACCCAGTTCCCGTTGACACAACATCGTCTCCACCACAGAGCACCCAAACACGAGCAGTTAGTAAGGCAAATGCAGTGCCCAAAGCACGAGGACCACCACTCTGAACCCCAAGTCAACGCTTAAAGCAGAAGAAGAATTGTTCTTAGGTCAGGTTATGTAGCTATGGTTCATACTACTTTGCTCTTGCATCATTGTATTTACTCATACCAACTAATTTCAAATTTGAAGGATGCAATTAAAACTCTAGTGGCACAACAGGTGTGTTTTAAACCTGTTTCTTTAACGTGTTTGCTGTTGTAACTTGCTCTATGTTGATTTCAATTTCAATTGAATGAACAGTTATGTTCTCATGCCATGCACATTACAAGTGTTGTTATTGTTGTGTAGTTTCCCACACTTATATTCTATCTATGTTGCTTTGTCTTAAATAGATATGATTCGAACTATATCTATCTTGATTTGGCAACATAAACTAGAATGATATAGACCATACAGTGACCATACTACATAGATATATGTTTGTTTCATGTTGTTATCATGTCCACCTTACTACTGAACTGGTTTACCAAAATGAGTTTCATATACTACATTGTAAACCTATGATGTGTTTGTTTGTTTCTCTTTTAGAACGTGGATAAAATATTGGAGAAGAGTACCCCCATTATGCAATGGTAAAGGAAGTAATGCAGATAAGGTTCAAGATAGTGAGACATCCATGTTGGTCTCCAAGAAAGCTGATAAAAACTATATTAAAGACACTGACACAACCCCAAAGTCTTGTCTTGATGTAGTGTTCGAGTTAATGGCTACTACTGCTGGCACTAGCTCTTCAAACTCGATGCCTAAATCAGTTCGGCTTCTTGAGTCTCAACTTCAAGTTGAAAGACATCGATCAGATGTTATGCGATAGGAAGCCGAAGGACTGAGGAAGTCCCTGCAGAATTCAAATGCATACTTTTTGGGGCAACGGCAAGTGCTGGAGGATTTAAGCGCCAAACAAGAGAAAGTTAATAAGCTTGCTAAGCATCTTGCCAGCATTATGGGTACCCAGGATATAGTTTCTTAAGCTCTTCTGAGGTGGTTTTAGTTCTAGACTTGTTTTGCTGCGGTGTTTATATGCTGCTTTGTTCCCTATATTTGCACTGGTGGCGAACTTTGATGCCCAGTGGATGTAATATGTGTAATAGCCATGATAGCCTAGCATAAGTTGCTTGCTAATTTATTTCCTTATTGTCTTGTTTATTTGTTTTCTTGTAGTCAGTACAGTTCTTTTTTCGTGGTTTGCTAGTGGCCGCAATAACCTATTTCTTAAAACTAGGTCACAATAACCATGGGCTACATATTTACTGTAGTTAACATGGGCCTCCTATGGGTCGTAGAAATAATGGGCCTTCTACGGGGCGTAGAAACAATGGGCCTTATACGGTCTGTAGACACAATGGGCCTTCTACGGGCCGTATCATCAATGGGCCTTCTCCGGGCCGTATGATCGGTTGGCCAAACATGGGCCAATAACAGACCACATTATGGTCGTAAATGGGCTAGAGTTGAAATCGTTGTTCATGGGCCGACCATAACGGGCCGTCGTTAATCGACCGTATTTGATGACGCTATGAAAACGGCCCAACGTATTAACGGACCACAAACGGGCCGACTGTAACCACGGGCTGAATTTGGCCCACAAGCAGAAAATGACAGTAACGGGTCGTGAGTAAACGCATGCTGGAAATGAGCCCAAGAATAAATGGGCCCTGAGAAGGCCGAAAGATAACATGGGCTGGAAACGGCCCAACGAAATAATGGGCCATTAATGGGTATAAAGTGATACACTGTTCATTATGGGCCAGTTTCACCATGTGCCGTTAATGGGTCTAGGGTTACTAAGGGCCTCATATGGGCCGAAAGACGGCATGGGCCATACATGGGCCGGAAGTTAAAATGGGCTGCAATTATATTGGACGGCCCAGATGATGCTATTGGGCCTAATTCGGATAGGCCGTAAACGGGCCCTGGGTTAGCGGGCTGTAAATGGGCTATATGCGAACAGGCCATTAACAGGCTTGCCGTGGGTCGGCCCGCCACCTTTTGACCAAGTCAAACGGGTCGGCCTTTCCACAGGAATGGGCCTCTGTTGGGTCGTGCCACGTGTTGACGTATCATAGGCGCTTTGCGTCCAATGAGTGGATGACATCTGTCCCAACGGTGAGCCGACACGTGTTTCCTCCAGCCAATGATGATTTTACACGTGGAAAATCTCCATTGGTCGGGGCTATTAACGGGTTATCCGATCCAAAACTAGACCCGATAGCTTAACGGCATTCCGTTACGGTGGATGCCGCATGTTGGTCACCCTTGACGAAAGCACTTCTGTGATGCGTGATTTATCGTCATGGAAGTGGACACTTCCGTGATGATAATTTTGGTAATGCCATGGAACACTTCTATGACAGCACAAGTATGACTATCTTGATTTTGTCATAAATTTTTCATGGATGTACATGCATGACACAAAACGTGACCTACTATGACAAACACGTATCATCACGGAAGTGTATTTTTTTGTAGTGATCTTCCATGCTAAGCACGCTAGTGGCGGTTCCCAAGCGATAAAAGTAAAGGTTTACTCCCCCTCCACAACAACCACAACGGTGATTTATCAAGTTTGTTGTTTTAACCTTCTTTAAGGACCGACTGCAGTCAAATTTGATTCAACTAAAGTAGGAGAAACAGACACCCGCCAGCCACCTTTTATGCAAAACTAGTTGTATGTCAGTCGGTGGAACCGGTCTCATGTGCATGGACATGTAAGGTTGATTCGGGCCACTTCATCCCACAATACCGCCGAATCAAAATAAGACGTTGGTGGTAAGAAATATGCCCTAGAGGCAATAATAAAGTTGTTATTTTATATTTCTTTATTCATGATAAAGGTTTATTATTCATGCCATAAATATAAACAAATACCATGTCCCTAGTGGGCCTCCACTTGACTAGCTCGTTGATCAAAGATGTTTAGGGTTTCCTAACCATGGACATGAGTTGTTGAGGGAGTCCTGGATTGGGGGGTCTCCAGACAGCCGGACTATGTCCTTTGGCCAGACTATTGGACTATGAAGATACAAGATTGAAGACTTCGTTTCGTGTCCGGATGGGACTCTACTTGGCGTGGAAGGCAAGCTAGGCAATACGGATATGGATATCCCCTCCTTTGTAATCGACCTTGTGTAACCCTAGCCCCCTCCGGTGTCTATATAAACCAGAGGGTTTTAGTCTGTAGGACAACATACAATCATACCATAGGCTAGCTTCTAGGGTTTAGCCTCTCCGATCTTGTGGTAGATCAACTCTTGTAATACTCATATCATCAAGAATAAATCAAGCAGGACGTGGGGTTTTACCTCCATAAAGAGGGCCCGAACCTGCGTAAAACATCGTGTCCCCTGCCTCCTATTACCATCCGCCTTAGACGCACAGTTCGGGACCCCCTACCCGAGATTCGCCGGTTTTGACAACGACATTGGTGCTTTCATTGAGAGTTCCTCTGTGACGTCACTGTAAGGAAGGATGCCTCATCTCGTTGTTAAAAACAACATTACCGCCGGGGGAGCCCTGGCTATTGGCCAAAGTCTCCGGCTAGGCAGTTTCGTCATGACCATCTGTTCAGCTGCTGCACCGACGATGACTTCTCGGGTCATTGAAAACAGCCTCCACGTCGGCTCGGAATTCGCCGAGTAGATAGATCCAATGGAGCTCTCTTCCCTAAACGAGCTCTTGGATCGCATTGCCGCCTTGGGAGTCGCTATGGACTATGATCGGATTGGGCTTAAACCCGATCAAAGGGAGATTAACTCTCCACCGGTCACCCATCATGTTGCGGTGGTGGAGGAACAATGCGGCGATTCTTCCTCTATCTCGAGGACTAACTATGTCCGAATTCCCGAGCTCTCCGAGCCGGATACCCGTTTACGGGAGGACATCACCCAAACCCTGAACCTAGAGTCAGGCAGCGGGCCAGACTCATCGGGCAACATACTGGAATCCGAACTTCCAACATCGGAAACTCCTCGGCCCCAGGGTCTCAGATCGGGTAGGGGTTCGGACTCAAATCCACCCACCCACCCAGACATAAACGATCTTTCCCACATTAGGCAAGAGCCCCACGAAACAGTACATCATTATTGGGCTAGATTCCTCCTTGTGATGAACAAGGTTAAGGATTGCCGCGAGGAAGACGCAGTCTCACTTTTCTGCAATGACTGCAGACACAAGGGAATCCTTAACGCCATAAGTCGCTGTGACATATCACGCTTCTCCGACTTGGCGTCCATAGTACGAAAGTAATGTGTGATGGAAAGTGCCTGGAAAACCGAAATGAAATTTTGGGATAATCCGGCTCCAAATATGCACCCAGTCCGAGGTAAAAGGGATCACTATCATAAGACACCCGAGTTAATTACAAAGAAGCAAAAACCTCTACAGGGCACGGAACCGTATTGGAGGGATGGCTTAACGGACCCTGCAAAATTCATAGCACAACGGATACCATACCAACGCACAACCTTAGAGCATGTTGGATACTCCGGCAGGTGGCCAAAAGTGGTGAGGATCTTCTAATCCCAAATGCCACAGAGCACCATCCCGTGGATAACAATACGGTATTAACAATCTTTGAGACCTTCGCATCAAATAATAGGCACAAGAGAACACTCCGCGACATTGCCAAAATCTGCCACGTGGCAGCAATAAATCCATGGAGTGACACGGCTATTACCTTCAATGCCAGTGACGAACCTAAATTCCGAACAGCCCGAACACCAGTCGCACTGGTCCTCAGTCCAATCGTGGGTGGCTTTCGACTCACCAAAGTAAACATGGACGGCGGCAGCGGTCTAAATCTCATCTATGAGGAAACTCTTCAAAAAATGGAAATAGACTGGAACCGCATTGAGCAAAGGAGCACAACCTTCAGAGGAATCATCCCCAGTCGGGAAGCACGCTGCGCTGGGAAAATCACACTAGATGTAGTATTCGGCACGCCGGAGAACTATAGGTCCGAAGAAATTACATTTCAAGTGGCCCCGTTCAGTAGTGGCCCCGTTCACGATCTTCCAAGCCGTACCCCATTATGGGTACATGAAGCTCAAAATGTCGGGCCCAACGGAATCATCACTCTCGCTAGTGGTCCGGACACAGCACTCCGGGCCGAAAACAAAACAGCCGCACTGGCCCTCGAAGCATTATCCAAAGCCCTTTCGGCCGAGGAATTAACCACGCTACGCTCCACAGTGGACAGGGACGACGTGATACTCGACAAGAGATCCAAGTCCACCTCTTTTAAACCAGCGGATGAAATAGTCAAATTCCAAGTCCACCCAACGGACCCTACAAAAGCAGCCTCCATCGGGGCATAGTAAAACCCCGCCGTGGACGCCGCACTACGAGAGTTCCTGCGCGAGAATTGGGACATATTCGCCTGGCATCCATCAGACATGCCAGGAATCCCACGCAGGCTGGCCGAGCACAACCTGAATATCCTAAAGGTATTCAAGCCGGTCAAGCAGGCTCTTCGACGTTTCTCTGAACCTAAGAGACATGCCATGGGAGAGGAACTAGCCAAGTTATTGGAGGCCTGATTCATCAGAGAAATAAAACACCCAGACTAGCTAGCAAACCTGGTGATGGTACCAAAGAAGGACAAATCCTGGCGCCTATGTGTCGATTTCAAGGACCTCAATAAGGCCTGCCCAAAGGATCCCTTCCCCCTCCCCCACATTGATCAAATTATCGATGCTACCGTAGGACACGAATCATTGTGTTTCCTCGACGCATACTCCGGTTACCATCAAATCAAGATGGCAGAGTCCGACCAAGCCGCAACTGCATTCATCACACCATACGACCCCTTCTGTTTCAACACAATGCCTTTTGGGCTCAAAAACGCCGGCGCAACATATCAGCGCATGATTCAGACATGTCTGGAGAACCAAATCGGCAAAACACTAGAGGCATACGTAGATGATGTGGTCGTCAAAACCAAACACATCGACTCTCTGATAAACGACTTGAGGCTCACATTTGACAACCTCCGAACATATGACATCAAGCTCAATTCGGAAAAGTGCATTTTCGGCGTACCTGCTAGAAAGCTCCTGGGTTTCATTGTCTCCAGTAGAGGTATTGAAACTAATCCGGCCAAAATCCGAGCTTTGTCACAGTTGGCTACCCCAACAGACCTCAAACAAATCCAGAAATTAACTAGATGTGTGGCGGCTCTAAGCCGTTTTATCTCCCGCTTAGGAGAAAAGGCATTACCCCTTTATCGCCTCCTTCGGCGCACCGAACACTTCGAGCGGACGGACGCTGCCACAGCCGGATTGGAAGAAATAAAAGCCATATTAGCAACCAACCCAATCCTGGCCGCGCCAAACATCGACGAACCAATGCTATTATACATTGCGGCAACTCATCAAGTTGTAAGCGCAGTGCTCATCGTCGAACGAGAAGCGGACGGACATAAATTCCCTCTTCAAAAGCCGGTATATTATGTATCCACTGTCCTCACTCCATGCAAATCACGGTACCCACATTACCAAAAGATAGCCTATGCGGTATTCATGGCATCTCGGAAACCGCGACACTACTTTCAAGAGTGTTTGATTACAGTAGCCTCGGAGGTGCCACTCAATGATATTATAAACAACCGCGACACCACGGGCCGGATTGCCAAATGGGCCATTGAGCTCCTCCCGTTCGACATAACATACAGACCTCGGCGAGCCATTAAATCGCAAGTATTGGCCGACTTTGTCGCCGAATGGACGGAAGCCGAACTCCCTAAAGAGTACGGCGCATACTCCAATTGGATCATGCACTTCGACGGTTCTAAAATGCTAGCTGGACTGGGGGCTGGTGTCATTCTGACGTCCCCAACCGGAGATACAGTTCAATACATACTGAAGATATTGTATACAGACTCCAACAATGCAGCCAAATACGAAGCCCTGTTACATGGTCTTCGGATGGTAGTTTCCATGGGCATCAACGCCTGGAGGTGCATGGGGATTCGAACCTCGCAATATCCCAGATAAATAGAGACTTTGATGCCAAGGATCCGAAAATGGCGGCCTACCATAACGCTGTCCTAAAAATGTCAGCTCGGTTTGAGGGGCTCGAATTTCACCATGTGGCTCGGGAAAAAAATGAGGCAGCGGATATCCTCGCCCGCATCGGCGCAAAACGCGATCCGGTCCCCCCCCTAACATCTTTTTAGAGAGGTTGTTTAAGCCATCCATGGTATGGGAAGGGGACACCGGCAATATTAGTCCGGACCCAGCCACAACAACCGATATCGAACACTCGGACATAATCAGAGGCTCTGCCACCGAAACAACACCTTCAACCCACGTAATAATGGCCATCATAGCCCCGTGGACAGAACCATTACTGGCCTACCTAAATAGGCAGGAACTTCCGGAGGACCAAAATGAGGCACGCTGCATAGTGCGGCAATCTAAGGCCTACAGAATCCATGAGGGAGAACTGTATAAAAAAAGCACTACCGGAGTCCTTCAAAGGTGCATCTCCGAAGAGGAAGGGCGGAAACTTTTGGCAGAAATCCACGCCGGACTCGGCGGCCACCATGCCGCAGCCCGGGCACTTGTAAGCAAGGCCTTCCGTACAGGATTCTATTAGCCGACGGCCTGGGCAGACGCACAGGACTTGGTCCAACGCTGCGCCGGTTGCCAGCTTTTTGCAAATCAAAGCCACATGCCACCCACCGCCCTGCAAACAATCCCCATTACGTGGCCCTTTGCGGTCTGGGGGCTTGACATGGTTGGACCCCTTAAAGGGGGAACCCATAAGAAAAAATACTTACTGGTCATGGTGGATAAATTCACCAAATGGATAGAAGCCAAACCTGTTAAAATGGCCAAATCCGGACCGGTGATAGACTTCATATCCGGGGTCGTACACCGTGATGGCGTCCCCCACAGCATCATCATTGACAATGACATGAACTTCACGGCCGACGAGGTAAAACTCTGGTGCAGCAACATGGGCATCAAGCTCGATTATGCTTCAGTCTATCACCCACAAACCAATGGCCAAGTTGAGCGAGCAAACGGTCTTATAATGAGCGGCATTAAACCCAGATTAGTGCAGTCCTTAACAGAGTTTAACACACACTGGGTAGAGGAGCTCGACTCTGTACTCTGGGGGCTGTGGACCATGCCAAATTGTAGTACCGGATATACACCCTTATGTATGGTGTACGGCGCAGAGGCAGTCTTGCCCTGTGACATAATTCATGACTCACCTTGAGTGCTCATGTACGAAGAAAGAGAAGCCGAGCTCAATCGGCAGGACAGTCTGGACACCCTGGAGGAGGAGCGTGATGTGGAAAAATCCTGTTCCGCATTTTATCAGCAACAGGCTCGCAGATACCAAAGTAGAGAAGTACGGGCCAAAACTTATAACGTTGGCGAGTTAGTTCTACGCCTGCCGGAGAAGAAAAAGTCCAAGCTCGAGCCCAAATGGGAAGGACCCTTCATTATTGACCAAGTTCTGACCGGTGGAGCATACCATCTGCGGGATGCATCGAATAATCGACTTGAGCCGAACCCATGGAACGCAGCCAGGCTCCGAAGATTCTACGCCTAGCGTCGGACTCTATGTTCGTCTCCTTCCTCTGTCCATTTTTTGCATATGCATTATCTGTCTTGTTTCCCTTTCTTTCTTTTATTCTTTCTTTAGGCCCACAAAGGCAAACTTGTGCCTCGCGCGCACATTATAGATGCACTGGCAGCGCTCATCATACCTGGGGGCTTCTTACACAGAAGCTTAATTGTTCATCTGGGCTTAATGCCCCACACATGTGTTATTCTTCTGCATGTACCTTTTCTTCGCCATTATATGCATTCATATGACTTAAGTTTTGGCCAAGATGGGTTGCCTGGCTCTTGTATTTATGCCCTACGTTCCCGTTAATTTGGCTAGGGCATAAGGGGAGCACCTCTGCTATTGTTACTGCCGGGTCAGCCGGATGTGTACTGATGACCCACAAGTATAGGGGGTCTATCGTAGTCCTTTAGATAAGTAAGAGTGTCGAACCCAACGAGGAGCAGAAGGAAATGATAAGCGGTTTTCAGCAAGGTATTCTCTGCAAGTACTGAAATAAGTGGTAACAGATAGTTTTGTGATAGGATAAATTGTAACGAGCAACAAGTAACAAAAGTAATTAAAGTGCAGCAAGGTGGCCCAATCCTTTTGTAGCAAAGGACAAGTCAGAACAAACTCGTATAATAGGAAAAACGCTCCCGGGGACACATGGGAATATCGTCAATCTAGTTTTCATCACGTTCATATGATTCGCGTTCGATACTTTGATAACTTGATATGTGGGTGGACTGGTGCTTGGGTGCTGCTCTTACTTGAACAAGCATCCCACTTATGATTAACCTCTATTGCAAGCATCTGCAACTACAACAAAAGTATTAAGGTAAACCTAACCATAGCATGAAACATATGGATCCAAATCAGCCCCTTACAAAGCAATGCATAAACTAGGGTTTAAGATTCTATCACTCTAGCAACCCATCATCTACTTATTACTTCCCAATGCATTCCTCTAGGCCCAAATAATGCTGAAGTGTTATGTAGTCGATGTTCACATAACACCACTAGAGGCTAGACAACATACATCTTATCAAAATATCAAACGAATACCAAATTCACATGACTACTCATAGCAAGACTACTTCCTTGTCCTCAGGAACGAACCTAATTACAAACAAAGCATATTCATGTTCATAATCAGAGGGGTAATAATACGCATATAGGATCTGAACATATGATCTTCCACCAATTAAACCAACTAGCATCAACTACAAGGAGTAATCAACACTACTAGCAACCTACTAGCACCAATCCCGGACTTTGAGACAAGAATTGGATACAAGAGATGAACTAGGGTTTGGATATGAGATGGTGCTGGTGAAGATGTTGATGGAGATTGCCCTCTCCCGATGAGAGGAGCGTTGGTGATGACGATGGTGATGATTTCCCCTCCGGGAGGGAAGTATCCCCGGCAGAACAGCCCTGCCGGAGCTCTAGATTGGATCCGCCAAGGTTCCGCCTCGTGGCGGCGGAGTCTCGTCCCGAAAAGTTCCTCTTTCTTTTTTTTCTCATCGAAAGACTTCATATAGGAGAAGATGGACGTCGGAGAGCCACTAGGGGGCCCACGAGGTAGGGGGCGCGCCCTAGGGGCGGCGCACCCCCACCCTCGTGAGAAGGGTGTGGGGCCCCTGGCCTTCATCTTTTGCGAGGATTTTTCTTTATTTATTTTAAGAGGTTCCATGGAGTTTCAGGACTTTTGAAGTTGCGCAGAATAGGTCTCTAATATTTGCTCCTCTTCCAGCCCAAAATTCCAGCTGCCGGCATTCTCCCTCTTTATGTAAACCTTGTAAAATAAGAGAGAATAGCCATAAGTATTGTGACATAAAGTGAAATAATAGTCCAAAATGCAATAAATATCGATATAAAAGCATGATGCAAAATGGACATATCAACTCCCCCAAGCTTAGACCTCGCTTGTCCTCAAGCGAAAAGCCGATAACAATAAATATGTCCTCATGTTTAGAGGTAGAGGCGTCGATAAAAATAAAATACGGACATGAAGGCATCATGATTATTCTCATAACAGCAACATATATAGATTTTGTCATATGATTACTTATGTTCAAGTGATGATCTATTCACAATGCAAAAGTATAAATCATAAACCTTATTGGGCTCCAACAAACTATAATCTTAGTCATTGAAGCAATTGCAATTTATCATAACATCAGAAAGAGTCTATGTCAGAGCTAAAAAGCAAGTCCACATACTCAACTATCATTTAGTCCCCCATAATTGCTAACACTCACGCAATACTTGTGGTTACGGAGTCTTAATCGGACATAGAGAAAGATAGGGGCTTATAGTTTTGCCCCACAACCTTTTACCTCAAGGGTAATGTCAACAATAATGGTTCATGCTCCCCTACATCCAATTAGATATATATATCATGTTCTTTCCAACATGCTGAGCTTGCCAAAGGATAAAATGAAAAAGGAAAGGTGAAGATCACCGTGACTCTTGCATAAGGTAGAAGATAATAATAAAGGATAGGCCCTTCGCAGAGGGAAACAGAGGTTGCCATGCGCTTTTATGGTTGGATGTATAAAATCTCAATGTGAAAGAACGTCACTTTATATTCCCCCTTGTGATATGAACCTTTATTATGCAGTCCGTCACTTTTATTACTTCCACATCACAAGATCGTATAAAGCTTATTTCTCCCACACCAATCAATCATACATATTTAGAGCAATTTTTATTGCTTTACACCGATGACAACTTACTTGAAGGATCTTACTCAATCCATAGGTAGATATGGTGGACTCTCATGGCAAAACTGGTTTAGGGATTTTGGAAGCACAAGTAGTATTTCTACTTGGTGCTGAGAATTTGGCTAGCATGAGGGGGAAAGGCAAGCTCAACAAGTTAGAGGAACCATGACAACATACTTTATCTCAGATATAAGAAAGACATAACTCATTACGTTGTCTTCCTTGTCCAACATCAACTCTTTAGCATGTCATATTTTAATGAGTGCTCCCAATCATAAAAGATGTCAATGATAATATATCTATATGTGAAACCTCTCTTTCCTTATTACTTCCTATTAGTTGCAACAATGACCAAAGCTATGTCTGCCAACTCCCAACAACTTTTAATCATCATACTCTTTCTATGTCAAGTCATTACTCTCAATAAGATCAATATGAGCTTTTTGTTTTGTTTTTATTCTGTTCTTCTTTCTTTCATTCTCCCAAGATCATGGCAAAATAATCAAGCCCTTGACTCAACACGAATCTTTATCATATATAACTCACAACTCGATTACATAGAGAGATCATAAAGCAAAACTCAAAACTAGATCATGCCATAAGATTTATTCTACTAGATCAAGATACTACTAATGGGATCGAACTAAGAAAAATGGTAAAGATAGGAGTTGTGATTGTGATACGATACTGGGGCACCTCCCCCAAGCTTGGAAGTTGCCAAGGGGAGTGCCCATACCCAGATACTCAATTCTTCTTTGTTGGAGGAGACGGTGGAGGTGTTGTTGATGATGCGGGCTTAGTTGATGCCTTAGGATTCTCTCTTAATTTGCGCTTGAGGACGGCATTTTGATCCCTCAGATCATCAATCTCCCACTCCAGGGTTAATATCTTTTTGCATAGGTCCTGCTTATTTTCCTGCAAGAGGCGAAAAGGGATAAAATCGAACTTGGGTTTCTTTACCCTATCAGGGAGACTTGACTTTTTGAACTCCACGTGCATGTCCCCATGTTGAGGTAATGGTGCTTCATCTTCATCTAAGCTCGTCTCCTCCTTCCCCTTGGGTTTATAGTCATCTTCTTCCTCCGTGGTCCATCCATCATGTTCCACATCTCCATAGACCTTGGGATTCGCTAAGTAATCATCCACATAGCTTTCTCCTTCCGGATCCTGGGAAGACATGTTGATTTAATCTGCAACAGGACAGCTCGAAATGAAAACAGAGGATAATTGCATTATACGGGAGTCAAAACCATCGGGAAAATATATAATGAATTTTTATCGACCAAAATACGTAACGTGCTAGAAAATGGAGTCCGAAAGGCACACGAGGTGCTCACGAGGTAGGGGGCGCGCCCACCACCCTCATGGGGCCCTCGTGTCCTTCCCGGACTACTGCTTATTTTTTCTATTTTTCTAAATATTTCAAAACGGAGAAAGATTGCCTTAAAAATTATTTTGGAGTCGGTTTACTTACCGTACCACATACCTATTCCTTTTCGGAGTCTGAAACGTTCCAGAAAGTGTCCCTTATGTATTCCTCCGGGGTTACGGTTTCAATAATATTGGTTTCAACATTTATGGGATTACCTGAGATATAATGTTTAATTCTTTGACTGTTTACGACCTTCGGATTTGTGCCTTCGAAGTTGTTGATTTTTATGGCGCCGGAACGATAGACCTCCTCGATAACGTAAGGGCCTTCCCATTTAGAGAGAAGTTTTCCTGCAAAAAATCTTAAACGAGAGTTGTATAGCAATACATAATCACCTACATTAAACTCACGCTTTTGTATCCTTTTTTCATGCCATCTTTTAACTTTTTCTTTAAACAACTTGGCATTTTCATAAGCTTGGGTTCTCCATTCGTCAAGTGAGCTAATATCAAATAACCTCTTCTCACCGGCAAGTTTAAAATCATAGTTGAGTTCTTTAATAGCCCAATATGCCTTATGTTCTAGTTCGAGAGGTAAGTGACATGCTTTTCCATAAACCATTTTATACGGAGACATACCCATAGGATTTTTATATGCAGTTCTATATGCCCATAATGCATCATCAAGTTTCTTAGACCAATTCTTTCTAGACCTATTAATAGTCTTTTGCAAAATTAATTTGAGCTCTCTATTGCTCAAATCTACTTGACCACTAGACTGTGGGTGATAAGGGGATGCAATTCTATGGTTAACATCATATTTAGCAAGCATTTTACGGAAGTCACCATGAATAAAATGTGAACCACCATCAGTCATTAAATATCTAGGGACTCCAAACCTCGGAAAAATAACTTCCTTAAGAATTTTAATAGAAGTGTTATGATCAGCACTACTAGTTGGACTAGCTTCTATCCACTTAGTAACGTAATCAATAGCAACTAGAATATGTGTGTATCCATTAGAGGCAGGAAAAGGTCCCATATAATCAAAGCCCCAAACATCAAACGGTTCAATAACAAGTGAGTAATTCATAGGCATTTCTTGACGTCTACTAATATTACCAATTCTTTGACATTCATCACAAGACAAGACAAACTTACGGGCATCCTTGAAGAGAGTAGGCCAATAAAAACCAGATTGCAATACCTTATCTGTAGTTCTATCTCCAGCATGGTGTCCTCCATAAGACTCGGAATGACACTTGCGTAGGATCTATTCCTGTTCATGCTCAGGTACACAACGTCTAATAAGACCATCTACTCCTTCTTTATAAGGATGTGGGTCATCCCAAAAGTAATGTCTCAAGTCATAGAGGAACTTTTTCTTTTGTTGGTATGTGAAGCTAGGTGGTATAAACTTAGCAACAATATAATTAGCATAATCAGCATACCATGGAGTACTACAAGAAGTACTTATAACATTTAATTGTTCATCAGGATAGTCCTCATTAATAGGTAGTGGGTCATCAAGGATATTTTCTAACCTAGACAAGTTGTCTGCAACGGGGTTCTCAGCTCCCTTTCTATCAACAATATGCAAATCAAATTCTTGTAGCAAGAGAACCCATCTAATAAGTCTAGGTTTAGCATCTTTCTTTTCCATAAGGTATTTAATAGCAGCATGATCAGTGTGAATAGTTACTTTAGAATCAACAATATAAGGTCTGAACTTATCACAAGCAAATACAACTGCTAAAAGCTCTTTTTCAGTAGTAGGATAATTTCTTTGAGCATTGTCTAGAGTCTTACTAGCATAATGAATAACATTTAATTTCTTATCAACTCTTTGCCCTAGAACAACACCTACATCATAATCACTAGCATCACACATAATTTCAAAGGGTAAATTCCAATCAGGGGGCTGAACAATAGGTGCAGAGACTAATGCTTTCTTAAGTATTTCAAATGCTTCTACACAATCATCATCAAAGACAAATGGTATATCTTTTTCAATAAATTAGTCAGAGGCCGAGAAATTTTTTAGAAGTCCTTAATGAACCTCCTGTAAAATCCGGCGTGACCAAGGAAACTTCTTATACCTTTGATGTCCTTGGGACATGGCATCTTTTCAATAGCATCAACCTTGGCTTTATCAACTTCAATACCTCTTTCAGAAACTTTGTGCCCCAAGACAATACCTTCATTAACCATAAAGTGGCACTTTTCCCAATTCAAGACAAGATTAGTTTCTTCACATCTCTGCAAAACTCGATCAAGATTGCTCAAGCAATCATCAAAAGAGGAACCATAGACGGAAAAGTCGTCAATGAAAACCTCACAAATCTTTTCACAAAAGTCAGAGAATATAGTCATCATGCATCTTTGAAAGGTAGCAGGTGCATTACATAAACCAAAAGGCATACATCTATAAGCAAAAGTACCAAAAGAGCATGTAAAAGTAGTCTTTGATTGATCTCTAGCCGACACAGGTATTTGAGAGAAACCAGAATAACCATCTAGAAAGCAATAGTGTGTGTGTGTTTGCATAATGTTTCTAGCATTTGATCAATAAAAGGTAAGGGGTAACGATCTTTCTTAGTAGCTTTATTTAATTTGCGGAAATCAATTACCATCCTATAACCTGTGATAATTCTCTATGGAATCAATTCATCTTTATCATTAGGAACAATAGTAATACCTTCCTTCTTAGGGACACAATGGACAGGACTTACCCACTCACTATCAGCAATGGGATAGATTATACCTACCTCGAGAAGCTTTAGTATTTCTTTTCTTACCACTTCTTTCATTTTAGGATTCAGACATCGTTAAGGATCACAAACTAGTTTGGCATTTGCTTCCAAATTTATTTTGTGTTGACATAGAGTGGGACTAATACCCTTAAGATCATCAAGAGTATATCCAATAGCAGCATGATGCTTCCTCAAAGTTTTCAATAATCTTTCTTCTTCATGCTCTCAAAGGTTAGCACTAATAATAACAGGATATATCTTCTTTTCATCAAGATAAGCATATTTAAGATTATCAGGCAGAGGTTAAAGCTCAAACACGGGATCACCCTTGGGTGGAGGAGGATCCCCTAAAATTTCAACAGGCAAATTGTGATGCAGAATAGGTTCCTGTTTAAAGAATACTTCATCTATTTCCCTTCTTTCATTCATGAACATATCATTTTCATGGTCTAGCAAATAGTGTTCTAAAGGATCACTAGGAGGTACGGCAATAGAAGCAAGACCAATAATTTCATCCTTACTAGGTAATTCTTCCTCACGATGTTCTTTACTAAATTTAGAGAAATTAAACTCATGAACCATATCATCCAAGCCAATAGTAACAACATTCTTTTCGCAGTCTATCTTAGCATTAACAGTATTTAAGAAGGGTCTACCAAATATAATGGGACAAAAGCTATCTTGTGGGGAAGTAAGAACAAGAAAATCAGCAGGATATTTAGTTTTCCCACACAAGACTTCAACATATCTAACAATTCCAATTGGTGAAATAGTATCTCTATTAGCAAGTTTAATTGTGACATCAATATCTTCTAACTCAACAGGTGCGATGTCATGCATAATTTCTTTGTATAAGGTATGTGGTATAACACTAGCACTAGCACCCATATCACATAAGCCATGATAACAATGATCTCCTATTTTAACAGAAATAACAGGCACGCCTACCACATGTCTATGTTTATCTTTAGCACAAGGTTTAGCAATTCTAGTAGTTTCACCTTCGAACTGAATAACATGCCCATCAATATTATCAGACAAGAGATCTTTAACAATAGCAATTTTAGGTTCTACTTTAACTTGCTCAGGAGGTGTATAAGTTCTAATATTGCTTTTACGAACAACAGTTGAAGCTTTAGCATGATCCTTTACTCTAACAGGCAAAGGTGGTTTCTCAACATAAGAAGTAGGAATAATAGGATCATTATAAGTGACAGTCTTTTCTTCAACTTAAATAGGTGCAGCTACTTTTACTTCTATGGGAGGATGATATTTAAACCACTTCTCCTTAGGGAGATCAACATAAGTATCAAAAGATTCACAGAAAGAAGCTACTATCTCAGATTCAAGTCCGTATTTAGTGCTAAACTTACGGAAAATATCGGTGTCCATAAAAGATTTAACACAATCAAACTTAGGTGGCATACCTGACTCCTAACCTTCGTCGAGGTCCCAATCTTCAGAGTTGTGTTTCATTCTATCCAATAAATTCCATCTGAATTCAATAGTATTCATCATAAAAGAGCCAGCACAAGAAGTATCGAGCATGGTGCGATTGTTTTCAGAAAGCCGAGCATAAAAACTTTGCATAATTATTTCTCTTGGGAGCTCATGATTGGGGCATGAATATAGCATTGATTTAAGCCTCCCCCAATCTTGAGCGATGCTTTCTCCTTCGCGAGGCTAGAAATTATATATATAATTGCGATCACGATGAACAAGATGCATAGGGTAATACTTTTGATGAAATTCCAACTTCAATCTTTTATAGTCCCATGATCTCATATCATCACATAGCCTATACCATATCAATGCGTCTCCCTTCAAAGATAAAGGGAAGACCTTCTTCTTAGCAACATCATCGGGTATACCTGCAAGCTTAAATAATCCACAAACTTCATCCACATATATTAAGTGCTCATCAGGATGCTTTGTTCCATCTCCTGTAAAAGGGTTAGCTAGCAGTTTTTCCATCATAGTCGAAGGAAATTCAAAAGGAGTTTCATTTTCAATGGGTTTAGTAGGTTGAGGAGAAACTCTTTGATCTACTGGATGGGGTGAAGATACCCCGAACAAGCCCCTCAGAGTATTACTTTCCATAATAACAAGTGACAGTAAATTTCAGCACACTATATAAATTTTACCTTACCAAATTCCACCTACCAAAGGCGCTACACTCCCCGGCAACGGCCCAGAAAAGAGTCTTGATGACCCACAAGTATAGGGGGTCTATCGTAGTCCTTTCGATAAGTAAGATTGTCGAACCCAACGAGGAGCAGAAGGAAGTGATAAGCGGTTTTCGACAAGGTATTCTCTGCACGTACTGAAATAAGTGGTAATAGATAGTTTTGTGATAGGATAAATTTTAATGAGAAACAAGTAACAAAAGTAATTAAAGTGCAGCAAGGTGGCCCAATCCTTTTGTAGCAAAGTACAAGCCGGAACAAACTCGTATAATAGCAAAAACGCTCCCGAGGACACATGGGAATATCGTCAAGCTAGTTTTCATCACGTTCATATAATTCATGTTCGATACTTTGATAACTTGATATGTGGGTGGACCGGTGCTTGGGTGCTGCTCTTACTTGAACAAGCATCCCACTTATGATTAACCTCTATTGCAAGCATCCGCAACTACAACAAAAGTATTAAGGTAAATCTAACCATAGCATGAAACATATGGATCCAAATCAGCCCCTTACGAAGCAATGCATAAACTAGGGTTTAAGCTTCTGTCACTCTAGCAACCCATCATCTACTTATTACTTCCCAATGCCTTCCTCTAGGCCCAAATAATGGTGAGGTGTTATGTAGTCGACGTTCACATAACACCACTAGAGGCTAGACAACATACATCTTATCAAAATATCAAACGAATACCAAATTCACATGACTACTTATAGCAAGACTTCTCCCTTGTCCTCAGGAACGAACGTAATTACTCACAAAGAATATTCATGTTCATAATCAGAGGGGTAATAATATGCATATAGGATCTGAACATATGATCTTCCACCAATTAAACCAACTAGCATCAACTACAAGGAGTAATCAACACTACTAGCAACCTACTAGCACCAATCCCGGACTTTGAGACAAGAATTGGATACAAGAGATGAACTAGGGTTTGGAGATGAGATGGTGCTGGTGAAGATGTTGATGGAGATTGCCCTCTCCCGATGAGACGAGCGTTGGTGATGACGATGGTGATGATTTCCCCCTCCGGGAGGGAAGTATCCCCGGCAGAACAGCCCTGCCGGAGCTCTAGATTGGATCCGCCAAGGTTTCGCCTCGTGGCGGCGGAGTCTCGTCCTGAAAAGTTCCTCTTTCTTTTTTTTCTCATCTAAAGACTTCATATCGGAGAAGATGGACACCGGAGACCCACCAGGGGGCCCACGAGGTAGGGGGTCGCGCCCTAGGGGGGCCCACCCTCGTGAGAAGGGTGTGGGCCCCCTGGCCTTCATCTTTTGCGAGGATTTTTCTTTATTTATTTTAAGATGTTCCGTGGAGTTTCAGGACTTTTGGAGTTGCACAGAATAGGTCTCTAATATTTGCTCCATTTCCAGCCGAGAATTCCAGCTACCGGCATTCTCCCTCTTTATGTAAACCTTGTAAAATAAGAGAGAATAGCCATAAGTATTGTGACATAAAGTGAAATAACAGTCCATAATTGAATAAATATCGATATAAAAGCATGATGCAAACTGGACGTATCATGTACCTCAGACTGGGTGAAGCCGAAAGCTAGCGTTCTTAAGGGAATATTCGGTCGGTGAATAAAAGATGATTTTTATTTATTTTCCATATGTGCCCCCAGATGTTTTTCCTGCGTTTCCTCTCGCAGTACGGACATGCACTTTAGGGCATGCGTGCCCAGGGAAAGGAACCCTTAACGAAACTATTCTCCCTGGAAGATGTTTCTTACTACCCATGTAATATAACATAACTAGTTGGGCACTTGTCTGTTCAAGCACTAATGATCCCTATGCCTGGTCTCCACGCATACCCCCGTTCTTATATAACTGAGTGGGTATTCGGATACACTCTGGACTATCAGGTCCCGAGGTTGAAGCGAAAAGGTCCGCCATGACAAATGATCTACAATCCGGCTAGAAGGCATTATACATGTCACTTTAGTTACATAGTCATGCAGACTGACTAAATTCCTCTTCTATACCATGCAACAGGCGGTCTAGCCTACAATCCTGTTGGGAATACTTTGCGGCTAATTCTACTTGCCCATAAACTAAGCTAACGGGGATCTCTTTTCCGTCGGGCCCCACAGGTCCGACCTCGGCCATGTGATTCGGGTCGGCCTTGGTATACCGCGTCTTCACCATGGCCCAGGCTTCCCTGGCACCTTGATGGAAGGCCGATATCCTCCATAATCTGAAGCGCCGTCGTGCACCCTTGAGCTTCTCTGTAAGCTCTACAATGCCTTCTGGCAGGGAGACAGATGGCCACAAGGCATGGGCAACACCTTGCATCACCTGCGGAACTTGTTCGTGCAGTTGTGAGAGCTCGGATAGAAGATCACCCGCAGACCCGGGCATTTCCTCCGCGGGACGACCCGTCAGCATACCTACAGACATAACGCCGTTAGCCGGCTTCTTCGCCGAACTCCTTCAAAAGGATTCGTTCAAGCACTTACTGAAAATGCTGCGTCGAAGCCACTTATTCTCCTTCTCGGAGTCTGCAAGCTGAGCTCGAACATCTTTTAGTTCCACGCTCAGCTTGGTATTGGCGTCTTGGAGATTATTCTTCTCCCGCCTGACCTCAGTGAGCACGCGTTCGCCAGCCTTTAGCTGTCGCACGACATGCTGATCCTCCGGATTTTCTCCGGATTCATCTGCAACATCTATTGTTAGATCTGCAGCCACACCGCACACTATATGGTAACCATCATTCTTGAAAGAAAATGTTACCAGTGGGGGACTTTTAGGTTCCTTCAATGCGGTGACAGCGGCCCGCAATTGGGTCTTGCATTCCTCCAGCTCCTATGACAGCCGAGTATTCTTCTCTGTAGGAACCTACACAATAAAGATGATCCTTAAATCAGTTCTGCTAGCTGTTTCAAGTCTCAGGGGCTACTGATACATATAATCGTCATATTTACTTACCCGTACATCCTTTACATACTGGTCCGTGGGTCTGGCTAGACCATCTTGAGCAGCACGGAGGTACGCCTCTCCAGAATTGAAGGCATCAAATGCCTTTGGTGAGAAGCAAGCGTCGTGGAGTACGGCCCGGTGACGCCTATGATTCATGGCGCTCTCCACTTCTGAATTTGTAGCAGATAATCTATCTGCATCCTCTGTAGGGGGATTATCCGGCGTCTGCCCTATATCGGCTTCCGCCTCCATGTCCGGTCCTGGAGCCCGACTGGTGGAAGCGTGATCGGCAGCATCACTGGACATATTCCGGCGAGCGTTTTTTCTGTTAAAGAAACATGGACGTCATTACATTTCAAGAAAGACGACAACCACGGAGCGGGGTTTCTGTTATACCTTTGCGACGGCGTCTCTGTCCTGACCGCCTTCCTTTTTGGCCTACCCGGCCTCGGTTCCTCTTGTTGGCGAGTTGCTGCGGGTTCGGCAGGGCGTCCCGAATGCCTTCCCTATAAAAACACCATATGTATATGGTAGGTGAAGTCTAAAAGGGGATCCTAGTTTTTGGAGTTGGGATTTTTGGTTTTTCTTACGTGCGACGCAGGAAGCAGTCCAGGATAGTCGGTCGTAGTGGCCACCGTGGCGTCATCACAGCTTAATTGATAGAACTGCTGGTCTATCAGCTCCACGAATATGTTCGGATCTTCTTCGAGTCCGGAATCGAGGGCCCGGTCAGGGTCCTCTGGTTGTGGAGATGGGCTGCAGACCTCCTTTATGGCTTTCCGCAGTTCCTGCCGCAAAATGGCAAGGTGAATACCTATGACAAAGAATGCGGGAAGAATGGGAGTAAGGAGATATAACTCACCCAGCTTGGAGGGTTGTACATGGAGAATCCATCCCATGGCTTGATGCGGATGAACTTCTCTTCCTCTCCCTTGAACAATTCAGACAGAATTTTTGCTAAAGTGGCAGCATTGTCCGGACCCTTACGCCCGCAACGGGTGGCGTCATCTGCCCCGTTAAAACACCACAAGGGGTGCCCTCGATATTGAAGTGGTTGCACTCCCCGCATTATGCATATTGACATGACCTCAATTACTGTCAATCCTGATTGAGCCAGTGCTTTAATCCGGTTCATCAAGTAAAGGACTTCTTCGTTGTCTTCCTCCTGGGAGCTCCGTGGGCGCCAACTTCGGCGTTTCTTCAGAGGAGCATTGCTGAACTCAGGAAGACCCCGCCGAACAGGGTCCGGAAGGGGAATGTCCTCCATATAAAACCATTCTGAAGGCCAGTCTTCGAACGTCTTCTTCGAAGTACCGGACAGGTATCCGGTTCCGGCGATGCGCCATATTTTGTTTTCGCCCACTTGATAAAGTGACCCCCTCTGTGTGCGAGGGACGAGGCAAAATAACCTTTTCCACAGCTCGAAATGAGCCTCGCAGCCCAGGAACAACTCGCAGAGGGCAACATAGCCGGCGATGTGTAAAATGGAGGCAGGGGTGAAATTATGTAATTGGAGGCCGTAGAACTCCAGGAGCCCGCGGAGGAATGGATGAACCGTAAATCCGAGTCTCCTCAATATATAAGGGACAAGGCATACCCGCTCCCCGTAGAGGGGCCGGGGAAGCTCTCCGCTTGCTCCCCGCCATTGTAGGTGGCGAGCCCGGCTCGTACGGGCACCATATATGCCGGAGGGAGAAATCCCTTAGTCTGCAGTTCAACTAATCGACTGTGTGGGACTAAACACCTCTCCCAATCACCAGGCTTAGGGCTACGGGGGCGGGAGGAGGAGCTGCAGGGTTCGGCCATGCTAGAGTGGATCTTTCTGAAGCGTGCTCTGATGGATTCTTGCTGGGGGAAATGGTATGGATCGGATCTAAGAATCCCCATCCCTTTAATAGGCAATTTATTTATCTTGCTAGGGGGTCGAATGTAAAATGCCCTGTTGCCTCGTATTCATTTGACGCGTGGGAGATAGCCCTTAGTGGGCGCAGAAGCCAAGAGGTCCAACATTTATGGGACCGGACACTGCTTAACAAACGTTCGAAATTTGGAGGAGGAACCCGCCTTGCAATGTCGAAGACAACACTGCGTGCCGGACTCATCGTCATTGAAGCCTGGTTCAGGGGCTACTGAGGGAGTCCTGGATTGGGGGGTCTCCGGACAGCCGGACTATGTCCTTTGGCCGGACTATTGGACTATGAAGATACAAGATTGAAGACTTCGTTTCGTGTCTAGATGGGACTCTACTTGGTGTGGAAGGCAAGCTAGGCAATACGGATATGGATATCTCCTCCTTTGTAACCGACCTTGTGTAACCCTAGCCCCCTCCGGTGTCTATATAAACCGGAGGGTTTTAGTCCATAGGAGAACATACAATCATACCATAGGCTAGCTTCTAGGGTTTAGCCTCTCCGATCTCGTGGTAGATCAACTCTTGTAATACTCATATCATCAAGAATAAATCAAGCAGGACGTAGGGTTTTACCTCCATCAAGAGGGCCCGAACCTGGGTAAAACATCGTGTCCTCTGCCTCTTGTTACCATCCGCCTTAGACGCACAGTTCGGGACCCCCTACCCGAGATCCGCCGGTTTTGACACCGACAGTTGTCATTTGATAACGAGATCACATCATTAGGAGAATGATCTAATGGACAAGACCCATTCGTTAGCTTACATAATGATCGTTCAGTTTTATTGCTATTCCTTTCTTCTTGTCAAATACATATTCCTTCAACTATGAGATTATGCAACTCCCGGATACTGGAAGAATGCCTTATGTGCTGTCAAACGTCACAATGTAACTAGGTTATTATAAAGATACTCTACAGGTATCTCCGAAGGTGTTTGTTGAGTTGGCATAGATCGAGATTAGGATTTGTCACTTCAAGTATCAGACAGGTATCTTTGGGCCCTCTCGGTAATACACATCATAAGCTTGCAAGCAAACGACTAAAGAGTTAGTCACGAGGTGATGTATTACAGAACGAGTAAAGAGACTTGCCGGTAACAAGAGTGAACTAGGTATGAAGATACCGTCGATCGAATCTTGGGGAAGTAACATACCGATGGACAAAGGGAATTACGTATGTTGTCATAACGGTTCGACCGATAAGGATCTTTGTAGAATATGTAGGATCCAATATGGGCATGCAGGTTCCGCTATTGGTTATTGACCAGAGAGGTGTCTCGGTCATGTCTACATAGTTCTCTAACCTGTAGGGTCCGCACGCTTAGCGTTCGATGACGATATAGTATTATATGAGTTATGTGATTTGGTGACCGAATGTTGTTCGGAGTCCCGGATGATATCACGGACATGACGAGGAGTCTTTAAATGGTCGAGAGGTAAAGATTGATATATAGGACGATGGTATTCGGACTCCGGAAGTGTTTCGAGGGTACCGGGTACTTATCGGTTCACCGGAAGGGGTTCTGGGCACCCCCGACAAAAGATATGGGCCTTATGGGCCAAGAGGGGAAACGCACCAGCCACTAGGGGCTGTTATGCCCCCCATATGGCTGGCCTAAGGAGGGAAAGGAAAGGGTAGTAGGGAAAGGAAAGTGTGGATTAGGATTCCCACTTCCTTCCCTCTCCCCCCCTCTTTCCGTCTCCCTCGGTTAAATATGGCAGGGGGGGCGTTACTTGGGGAGGACCCCAAGTAGGATTCGGCCTACTTGGGGCGCCTCCTAGCTGCCTCCCCTCTCCCTCCCACCTATATATATGTGGGCATGATATGTCCATTTTGCATCATGTTTTCCTACTGTTATTTATGATGTTTTTATACATAATAATGCTTTTGGAGTAATTCTAATGCCTTTTCCCTCATAATTTGCAAGGTACACACAAAGAGGGAGAATTCCGACAATAGGTTGAAACTTCACAAAGAATTTTTATGGAAGATATGATGAATATTGGAGCAAATAAGTACCAGAGGGGGCCCACCAGGTGGGCACAACCCACCTGGGCGCGCCAGGGAGCCCAGGCGTGCCCTGTTCGGTTGTGCTCACCCAGGCCTACCTCCGGTGCCCATCTTCTGGTATATAGGTCATTTTGACCTAGAAAAAATGAGGAGATGACTTTCGGGACGGAGCGCCCCCGTCTCGAGCCAGAACTTGGGCAGGGACACTTTTGCCCTCCGGTAGAGCGATTCCGCCGGGGGAACTTCCCTCCCGAAGGGGGAAATCATCATCATCACCATCACCAACAACTCTCCCATCTTGGGGAGGGAAATCTCCATCAAACATCTTCAATAGCACCATCTCATCTCAAACCCTAGTTCATCTCTTGTGTTTAATCTTGTTACCGAAACTATAGATTGGTGCTTGTGGGTGACTAGTAGTGTTGATGGGAAGTTATTTTCCCATAAAATGCTTAAGGAAGTTATTTTCCCAAGGTTTGGAGTCCCTAGATATTTAATGAATGATGGTGGTTCACACTTTATTCATGGTGCTTTTCGTAAAATGCTTGCCAAGTATGATGTTAACCATAGAATTGCATCACCTTATCATCCTCCATCTAGTGGTCAAGTTGAACTTAGTAATAGAGAAATAAAATTAATTTTGCAAAAGACTATCAATAGGTCCTGGAAGAATTGGTCTAAGAAATTAGATGATGCACTTTGGGCTTATAGAACAGCGTATAAAAATCCTATGGGTATGTCTCCTTATAAAATGGTTTATGGAAAAGCTTGCCATTTGCCTCTTGAATTAGAACATAAAGCGTATTGGGCAATCAAAGAACTCAACTATGATTTCAAACTTGCCAGTGGAAAGAGGTTATTTGATATCAGCTCATTAGATGAATGGAGAACCCAAACTTATGAAAACGCCGAGTTGTTTAAAGAAAAAGTCAAAAGATGGCATGATAAGAGAATCCAAAAGCGTGAGTTTAAAGTCAAAGAATATGTACAACTCTCATTTCAGATTCTTTGCAGGAAAACTCCTCTCAAAATGGGAAGGACCATATGTTATCGAGGAGGTCTATCTGTGTGGAGCCATCAAAATAAATAATGCCGAAGGTACTAACCCAAAGGTTGTTAACGGGCAGCGATTAAACATTATATCTCAGGTATGCCCATTAATGTTGAAAGTAATATTATCCAAACTTTGACACCAGAAGAACACATAAAAGATTCCTTCCGGAACACTCCATAATCATGAAAATAAGGAGGTACGTGATACGGTAAGTAAACGGAATCCAAAAAATCCGCAAAAATATTTTTTGTCAGTTTTGGAATATTTAGAAAATTAGGAAAATAAGAAACTTTGAGGAAGCGTACAGGTGGGTTGTGCCCACCTGGGGTACCTTCTGGACTCCGTTTTTCTATAGTTTCCCAAGATAAAATATCTTTGTATACCCACCGAACCTGTTGACCATCGTATGTTTGCTAGCCAAAAATTCCGCACTAAGTAGAGATACTACTTGCGCATCCAAAAACCCTTGAACCAAAATCTTATTTTCAAGAGTCCACCATACCTACCTACGTATTGAGCAAGATCCCTCAAGTAAGTTGTCATTGCTGCAATAAGGTGATAAAAATTGCTTCTAAAAACATGAGATCATTTTGTGTAAGAGAAAATTGAGCGTTGTACGAACTTGTGATGGTGAAGAATAAAAGCAATAGACTGCATAATAAAGGTTGCCATCACAAGGGGCAATACAACATGGCATTCTTTTGCACAAAGGGGTGGAGCATACAAACGAATAAGCGCATGGCAACCTCTACTTCCCTCTGCAAAGGGCCTATCTTTTACTTTTATGTATTTACTTTTATGCAATGATTCAAACTTTTCTCTCTATTCCTTTTTTATTTACTACTTTGGCAAGCATCATGTGGTGAGGAAAGATCTAAGCACATATGTCCAGTTGAATATGGGTAGCATGAGATATTATTGTTGACATCACCCTTGAGGTGGATACGTTGGGAGGTGAAACAATAATCCCCTATCTTTCTATGTGTCCGGTTGAAACGTTTTGCTCATGTGTATGCGGTGAGTGTTAGCACTCATAGAAGGCTATATGATGGTTGAGTTTGTGGACTTGCCTAAAGGCTCTGATACGTGACCCTTCCTGAAAAGATGATGAATTGTAGTTGCAAAGTTGACTGAGAACATAGTTTGTTGGTTTCTAATAGAGTTTTTGCTTTATACTTCAATAGTTGCAAAGTTGACTGAGAACATACTTTATAACATGATGCTTCTATGTACATATTTTTTTATCGACACCTCTCTCTCTAAGCATGTGGACATGTTTTTCGATTTCGATTTTCGATTGAGGACAAACGAGATCTAAGCTTGGGGGAGTTGATATGTCCATTTTGCATCAGGTTTTCCTACTGTTATTTATGATTTTTTTTATACATAATAATGCTTTTTGAAGTAATTCTACTGCCTTTTGTCTCATAATTTGCAAGGTGCACACAAAGAGGGAGAATTCCGGCAGCTGGAAATCTGGACCTGGAAAAGCTACGTCAGGTTACCTATTCTACACAACTCCAAACAGGCTGAAACTTCACGGAGAATTTTTATGGAATATATGATGAATATTGGAGCAAATAAGTACCAGAGGGGGCCCACCAGGTGGGCACAACCCACCTGGGCGCGCCAGGGAGCCCAGGCGTGCCCTGGTGGGTTGTGCTCACCCAGGCCCACCTTCGGTGCCCATCTTCTGGTATATAGGTCATTTTGACCTAGAAAAAATGAGGAGAGGACTTTCGGATGGAGCGCCGCCGTCTCGAGGCGGAACTTGGGCAGGAGCACTTTTGCCCTCTGGCGGAGCAATTCCACCGGGGGAACTTCCCTCCCGGAGGGGGAAATCACCGTCATCATCATCACCAACAACTCTCCCATCTTGGGGAGGGCATTCTCCATCAACATCTTCAACAGAACCATCTCATCTCAAACCCTAGTTCATCTCTTGTGTTCAATCTTGTTACCAGAACTATAGATTGGTGCTTGTGGGTGACTAGTGGTGTTGATTACATCTTGTAGTTGATTACTATATGGTTTATTTGGTGGAATATTATATGTTCAGATCCAATATGATATTTAATACCCCTCTGATCTTGAGCATGATTATCATTTGTGAGTAGTTACTTTTTTTCTTGAGGTCACGGGAGAAATCGTGTTGTAAGTAATCATGTGAACTTGATATGTGTTCGATATTTTGATAGTATGTATGTTGTGATTCCCTTAGTGGTGTCATGTGAACGTTGACTACATGAAACTTCACCATATTTGGGCCTAAGGGAATGCATTATGGGGTAGCAATTAGATGATGGCTTGCGTGAGTGATAGAAGCTTAAATCCCAGTTTATGCACTATTCCATAAGGGACTGACTGGATCCAAAAGTTTAATGCTGTGGTTAGAATTTTTTCTTAATACTTTTCTCGTGGTTGTGGATGCTTGCGGGAGGGTTAATCATAAGTAGGAGGTTTGTTCAAGTAAGAACAGCACCTAAGCACCGGTCCTCCCACATATCAAATAATCAAAGTAGCGAACCCAAATCGAACCAACATGGTGAAAGTGACTGCATGAAATTCCCGTGTACCCTCAAGAACGCTTGGTTATCATTAGAGACCATTTTTGCCTGCCCTTTGCCCCAAAAGGATTGGGATACCTTGCTGCACTTTTGCTACTATCATCGTTACTTTCTCATTACAAATTATCTTGCTATTAAACTACTCTGTTACTTACAATTTTAGCACTTGCACACATTACCTTGCTGAAAACCACTTGTCATTTCCTTATGCTCCTCGTTGGCTTCGACACTCTTACTTATCGAAAAGAGCTATAGTTGATCCCATATACTTGCGGGTTATTAGGGGGCGCCCTAGCACACACCGGATCAATTGTTAGCCGTGTGCGGCGCCCCCCTCCACTGTTTACACCCCCGGTCATATTTTCGTAGTGCTTTGGCGAAGCCCTGCGGAGATCGCTTCACCATCATCGTCACCACGCCATCGTGCTGACGGAACTCATCTACTACCTCGACGTCTTGCTGTATCAAGAAGGCGAGGGACGTCAGCGAGCTGAACATGTGCAGAACATGAAGGTGTCGTGCGTTCGGTACTTGATCGGTTGACGTGAGAAGAAGTTCGACTACATCAACCGCGTTGTGAATCGCTTCCGCTTAGTCTACGAGGGTACGTAGACACACTCTCCCCTCGTTGCTATGCATCTCCATAGATAGATCATTGCATGTGCATAGAATTTTTCTTGTTTTTCCATGCAACGATTCCCAATAGTGGCATCATGAGCCAGGTTTATGCGTAGATGATATGCATGAGTAGAACATAAAGAGTTATGGGCGGTGATAGTCATACTGCTTACCATCAACGTTTTATTTTGATTCAGCGGTATTGTGGGATGAAGCGGCCCGGACCAACCTTACATGTCCACGCACATGAGACCGGTACCACCGACTGACATGCAACTAGTTTTGCATAAAGGTGGCTGGCGGGTGTCTATTTCTCGTACTTTAGTTAAATCGAATTTGACTACGGCCGGTCCTTGAAGAACATAAAACAGCAAACTTGACGAGTCACTGTTGTGGTTTTTGCCGTAGGTAAGAACGGTTCTTGCTACAAACCCGTAGCAGCCACGTAAAACTTGCAACAACAAAGTAGAGGACGTCTAACTTGTTTTTGCGGGGTATGATGTGATGTGATATGGTCAAGACATGATGTGAGATACGTTATTGTATGAGATGATCATCTTTTGTAAGATATCTGGCAACCGGCAGGAGCCTTATGGTTGTCTCTTTATTGTATGAAATGCAAACGCCATGTAATTTCTTTACTTTATCGCTATGAGTTAACAATAATTGTAGAAGCAACAGTTGGCGAGACGACCACGACACGACAATGGTGATCAAGGTGTCAAGCTAGTGATGATGGAAATCATTACGATGCTTTGGAGATGGAGATCAAAAGCACAAGATGATTATGGCCATATCATGTCACATATTTTTGATTGCATGTGATGTTTATTTTATATGCATCTTGTTTTGCTTAGAACGCCGGTAGCATTATAAGATGATCCCATCAATAAATTTCAAGGTAAAAGTGTTCTCCCTGAGTATGCACCATTGCTACAGTTCGTCGTTTTGAGACACCACGTGATGATCGGGTGTGATAGACTCTACGTTCACATACAACGGGTGTAAGACAGTTTTACACATGCAGAATACTTGGGTTAAACTTGACGAGCCTAGCATGTACAGACATGGCCTCGGAACATTGGAGACCGAAAGGTCGAACGTGAATCATATAGTAGATATGATCAACATATAGATGTTGAAAGGACCGAGAAGAGGTGTCTAGAGGTGGGGTGATTAGACACTAAGTACCAAAAGTTGCAGTTTTTAAATTCTTTAGGTTGAAGTGGAGTTTTGGCACTAGTTTAACAAACACAATACATGTCAAGCAAGCATGCAAAGAGCATATGAGCAGCGGAAAGTGAAGCATGCAACTTGCAAGAATGTAAATGGAAGGGTTTGGAAGATTCAAATGCAATTGGAGACACGGAGATTTTTGAGACGTGGTTCTGATAGGTGGTGCTATCATACATCCATGTTGATGGAGACTTCAAACCACGAAGGGTAATGGTTGTGCGAGTCCACGGAGGGCTCCACCCACGAAGGGTCCACGAAGAAGCAACCTTGTCTATCTCACCATGGCCATCGCCCACGAAGGACTTGCCTCACTAGCGGTAGATCTTCACGAAGTAGGTGATCTCCTTGCCCTTACAAACTCCATGGTTCAACTCCACAATCTTTTCGGAGGCTCCCAAGTGACACCTAGCCAATATAGCAGACACCACTCTCCAAGAAGTAACAAATGGTGTGTTGATGATGAACTCCTTGCTCTTGTGCTTCAAATGATAGTCTCCCCAACACTCAACTCTCTCTCACAGGATATGGATTTGGTGGAAAGAAGAAATGAGTGGAAAGCAACTTGGGGAAGGCTAGAGATCAAGATTCATATGGTAGGAATGGAATATCTTGGTCTCAACACAAGTGTAGGTGGTTCTCTCTCAGAAAATATAGGTTGGAAGTGTAGGTTTTTTCTGATGGCTCTCTCCACAAATGAAGAGGAGGTGGAGGGGTATTTATAACCTCCACATAAAATCTAACCGTTACACATAACTTCCCAAACTCGGTCTGACCGATTTAGCAAAGCTAGTGACCGTTAGGGTTTTCGGTGGGACCGACATGCAACTCGGTAGGACCGATATGATTAGGGTTAGGGCATAATGTAATCTCAGTGAGACCGATTACACAAACTCGGTGAGGCCGATTTTGGTAATAAGCTAACCAGAGAGTTGGTCAGGTAAACTCGGTGGGACAGATCGCTCATTTTGGTGAGACCAAAATGTTACAAAAGGGAACCAGAGAGTTTACATTGCAATCTCAGTGGGACCGATCGCAATTCTCGGTGAGACCGAAAGTATTCCAATAGGTAACAGAGAGTTTGCAATCCCATCTCGGTGAGACCGAGATCCCTATGGGTGAGACCGATTTTCCTAGGGTTTGTGGAAGTGGCTATGACATTTGAAACTCGGTGGCGTCGGATAGGAAGAATCGGTGGGGCCGAGTTTGACTTTTGGTTTAGGTCATATGTGGATGTGAGAAAGTAGTTGAGGGTTTTGGAGCATATCACTAAGCATTTTGAGCAAGAACCTCATTACAACACCTCATCCCTCCCTGATAGTATTGGCTTTTCCAATAGACTCAATGTGATCTTGGATCACTAAAATAGAAAATGTAGAGTCTTGAGCTTTGAGCTTGAGCCAATCCTTTGTCCTTAGCATTTTGAAGGGGTTTCACATCCTCTAGTCCATGCCACTTCATTGTTGAACTTATCTGAAACATACTAGATAAAAATGTTAGTCCAACAAGATATATGTTGACATTAATTACCAAAACCACCTAGGGAGCACTTGTGCTTTCAATCTCCCCATTTTTGGTAATTGATGACAACATACATCAAAGCTTTAGATCAAGATATTAAGAGTAGTAGGTAAAGCTTTGGAAAGACATGTAACTTGCATAGGCTCCCCCTACATGTATGCAATCATGTGAATATATAATATAGGAGCATGTGAATGCATAAACATGACAGAGTAAGCAATGTGTTACATGTATCTTGGCTATATGCATCAGAGCAAATGATGAAAATATGAGAAATGTACCTTCATGCTCATGAGTCCTTCTTGCAAATAGTATGTACATCAGCAAGAAATTCTCATTCACATGACTGTGATGCATATACTTACCTTGTGGTCTTGAGTTGGCTTAGGATGGGATGAACCTGCGTAAACAAGGTTAGATAACACAAATACACCTACTAGCCAGAGCAAACAAGAGAGACCACAAGAGTACCAAGACTGGGATGACATGTAGAGTGAGTAGTAAGTACCACATTGGATAAAGACATGTCCCCAAAGATAAAGATATGCAATAAATTCAAGGATTTCCTTCCCTTAGATGTCTTGCTCCCCCTAAATCTAACATGAGATATTCGGAGAAGATAGGGAACAGAAAATCAGAGCAAAATCAGAGCTCAAAGGAAATAAACAGAGCTAATGCAATTGAGCAAATATGAACATGTCTTTCCCCTCATGAAAACATGTGACTTCTCTCCTCTTGAACACCAGGCATCTGGGGTCTCTTTCTTCCCTAGAGTATTCTCTCCCCCTATAGATATGATTAAGCTTTGATGTGATGATCTCTCTCTCCCCCTTTGACATCAATTTCCAGGAAGGGTTCTTCTGGATTTTTGTCATGATGGGTTTGGTCCTTGAGTCACAGAACAAAGCAGCAATTTGAGTAGGATGCTGGTCGAGGACAAGATTCATTGAGTGAAGCTAGATCAAAAAGAATTCAAAAACAAGTGGCAAGATGTTTTTCCTGCAGTGAAATCGGTAGCACGGAGTTTGGTGCTTCGGTGGCACAGAAAAGGTTCGGTTGGACCGAAGTAAACAGCCCGATGTGATCGAGTTCATCACAGAGAAAACACTTGTCACCTCAGCTCACTAGACAAGTAAGATCCCACAAGGATTTGCAAGGGATTTAATGCAGAAAATGCAGAACAGAAAATAAAAGAGAAGAAACTAAAAAGAATCTAGATGAAGTTTTTTTTGTTTAAGAGGGAAACAAATATGCATGAGACAAATGCAAGAGCACAGAAAAGATCACACGAGAACTTCATCTAGAATTGGGCGGTGACAAAGTCACCTATGTTAGAGTATATTGACTTGGGAGTCAAGTGAGATCACTTGATCTTTGGTCATACTCATCGTTTAAGCTCAAAATGGGGTTACCATTTTTCATTAAAGCATCTTGATGTATTCACATCTTGTTGAGTTGCTTTATCCCATGACTTGGAGTAAAGCTTCTCTAAGATGGAATAACATACCTTGGGTGGTGGTGGTTGTAGTTGAACTTGTGTGGGTTGCTCAAGGTTGATGTGGCTCATCAAGAGTTGGGAGCATCACTTGAAGTTTGAGTTCATCTACCTACATGGGCTAGTTTTTCCAAGGAAGAGCACTTGTGTGTCCAAAATGGCAATCATGATAGAATTTGTCAAAGGATATGTTTGAATGGTTGCGTGCTTCCTTGTCTTCATCCACCATTGTGTAGTGACTTGGTGATGTAGAAATTGCTCAGGATGTGAGTGAGTTGAAATCTCATAGATTTCGATTCATCCAAGTATCTACACGGGTTAGATAGCATGCAAGGTGCAAATATATCCAAGACATGGGATAGTCAACATAAGAGAAATATCAAGGATTAGTCATAGGCTCATGCCTTGCATGTGTCAAATGGAGTTCCTACTCCAAGTTTGAAGCATCAATGATGTTCAATTCACCGCTTAACCTGCAAAACACTTTCTCATCAAGTGGTTTGGTAAATATATCAAGCAATTGCTTATCGGTGCGAACATGCTTAAGATTAATATCCCCTTTGGCAACATGATCTTGAATGAAATGATGACAAACTTCAATATGCTTAGTTCGAGAATGTTGCACGGGATTGTGAGCAATTTTAATAGCACTTTCATTGTCACATAGCAATGGAACATGTTTCACATATATTCCATAATCTTTAAGAGTTTGGGTCATCCAAAGTAATTGAGCACAACATGATCCAGCGGCAATGTATTCCGCTTCGGTGGTGGATAAGGATACCGAGTTTTGTTTCTTGGAGGACCAAGATACAAGAGATCTACCAAGAAATTGACAAGTACCTGAAGTGGACTTTCTATCAACTTTGTCACCAGCATAGTCCAAATCAGAGTAGCCAACAAGATCAAAGGAAGCCCCTTTTGGATACCAAATGCCAAAATTTGGTGTATGGATTAAGTATCACACTATCCTTTTCACGGCCTTAAGATGACATTCTTTAGGAGCGGCTTGATATCGTGCACACATGCACACACTTAGCATAATATCGGGACGTGAAGCACATAGATATAACAATGAACCAATCGTAGAGCGATAAACCTTTTGATCAACCGGTTCACCATATTTGGTTAAATCAAGATGTCCACTAGTAGGCATGGGTGTATTCATACCTTTGCATTCTTGCATATTGAACTTCTTGAATAAGTCCTTGGTGTACTTCGTTTGAGATACAAAGGTGCCTTCCTTAGTTTGCTTGATTAGCAAACCGAGAAAGAATTTGAGTTCACTCATCATCGACATCTCAAACTTCTCCGACATTAGCTTTCCAAACTTTTCACTTCGACTTGAGTGTAGCCTTGGGCGACTAGGCGTGCTTTGTTGCGGACGACTTGACCATCTTCATCTTGCTTGTTGCGAAACACCCATTTGGTACCAATGATGTTGTGGTTGTTGTCGGGCTTTTCAACCGATGTCCACACCTGATTTCTCTCAAAGTTGTGTAGCTCTTCATGCATAGAGTTTATCCAATCCGGATCTTCCAATGCTTCTTCAACCTTCATAGGTTCAATGCGAGAGATGAAAGAATAATGTTCACAAAAGCTAGCTAAACGAGTTTTAGAGCGAGTGATTCTCCCGGTTTGGATATCATTGTAGATTTTCTCGACGGGGTGATCTTTGGCGATTCTTGCTCGAACTCGTGAAAGCTTTTGCTTGGATCTTGGTTGAACATCTTCTTCATCTTGTTCTTCCTCTTGGCCTTCTTCGTTGTTGACGTTGTCGTTCTCTTGTTGTGGTGGAGAAGGAGGTTGTTGGCGTTCATCTTGATGTACTTCCTCGTTTTCTTCATCTTGATGTGTCCCACTTGTGGATGCTTCCGTATCAACTCTTGGTTCACCTTGTCGTGAGGTAGAAGCTTCCACTTGGACTGACGAAGTACTCTCCTTTACCTCCATTGAATGAATCTTGCCAATAGACAAGTCTTGGATTGCTTCCGAAGGGTATTTGTCTCCTACACCTACATCAATTGGCAATTGCTCTACTTGCGAGCCGTTAGATTCATCAAACTTCACATCTAGCGTCTCTTCAACCTTTCAGGTGAAATTGTTGTAGACACGGTAAGTGTGAGAGTTTGAGCCATAACCAAGTAGGAAACCTTCATGAGACTTAGGAGCAAATTTAGAGCGACGATACTTATCAAGAATGTAGCACTTTGAGCCGAATACTCGAAAGTATCCAACTTGTGGTTTGTTACCGGTGAGAAGCTCGTATGCCGTCTTGCCAAGTAGCTTGTGAAGATACAAGCGATTTTTTGCATGACAAGTTGTCTCAACCGCTTCCGCCCAAAAGTGCTTTGGCGTCTTGTACTCATCAAGCATCGTTCTCGCCATTTCGATAAGTGTCCGGTTCTTTCTCTCAACGACTCCATTTTGTTGAGGTGTGTACGTAGCCAAGAACTCATGTGAAATCCCTTCTTCGTCAAGAAAGGTATCCACATTTGTGTTCTTGAACTCTGTTCCATTGTCGCTTCGAACCTTCTTGATCTTCACGTCAAATTGATTTTGGGCCTTCCTAGCAAAGTTTTTGAAGATCTTTTGGACCTGCAATTTGTCATCAAGAAAGAACACCCACATAAATCTTGAAAAATCATCAACTATGACTAGTCCAAATGAGTTACCACCGAGACTCTTGTAGGCATTTGGACCAAAGATATCCATATGAAGTAGCTCGAGTGGTCTTCTCATGGTCATGATGATCTTTGCGCGATGACTTCCTCCAACTTGGTTTCCTGCCTGACAAGCACTACAAAGTCTATCCTTGTCAAATATAACATCTTTTACTCCAAGGATATGATCACCTTTAATAAGCTTGTCAAGGTTTCGCATACCAACATGACCTAATCGTCTATGCCATAACCAACCCTTAGAGGATTTAGCAATTAAGAAAGTTCTAGGTTGAGCCTTTTTAGTGAAATCAACAATGTAAATATCACCTCTACGTATTCTGGTAAAGACCATTTTACGATTGTCTCTATGAAACACTTGGCAATCTACTTCAGTGAATAAAACATTGAAACCGAAATCAGCAAGTCTAGATACTGAAAGTAAATTGTACCCAAGAGATTCAACGAGCATGACATTTTGTATGGAGCTATCATGTGAGATGGCCACCTTACCGAGGCCAACCACCTTACCCTTTGAGTTATCACCAAAGGTGACATATTTTTGAGGGCCGTTGTTTTCAGCAAGCTCACGGAACATATCTTTATCTCCGGTCATATGATCAGTACATCCACTATCAAGAACCCATTCCTTTCCTCCAGCCATGTAGCCGTGAAGATTTGCCATAAGACCAAAGTGTCTCACTGCATCATTAAGATCATAGTCACTGTCATCATCATCCTCATCAGAGTATACATGTTCAACATCATCTTGTGATTGATCAATTCCTAGAGAAGGTAATTCATTAGATAAATGATCATTTCTATAGTTATCTTTATGAATTATAATAGCTCTGGAAATGATATTGCTAATGATTCCAACATCTCCCTTGGCACTAGTAAGATTAGTAAGCTCAAATAAGCAGTCACCAAATTTGGGATCATTGGAACTCATCTTAATCAAGGCAATAGACTTATGGAGGATTTCATCTAGATCTTTCAAGGAATAATTTGGAAAGTGTTCCTCAAGAAATCTCCATATTGTATAGGCACAATCAAGAGTAGGCAAACATTCAATCAAGTTTCTAGGCAAGCTTCTAGTGATAAGATTAACAGTTCTAAGGTTGCGGATCATGTCAATAGACTCATCAAGGGTAGGATGCAAAGGATCAACATGAGGTGCACAAGGGCTAGTAATGTACTTGTTCAAATGATATTCATTCAAAATCTCAAGCATTTCATTTTTCCACTCATGAAAATATTCTCCATCAAGAATAGGCACTCTATGTCTAAGACTCCCCAAATTATACTCATCCATCTTCCTCCAATGGTGTTTAAACCAAAGCAATGGACACCAAAGCTCTGATACCAATTGAAAGGACCAAGAAGAGGTGTCTAGAGGGGGTGATTAGACACTAAGTACCAAAAGTTGCAGTTTTTAAATTCTTTAGGTTGAAGTGGAGTTTTGGCACAAGTTTAACAAACACAATACATATCAAGCAAGCGTGCAAAGAGCATATGAGCAGTGGAAAGTGAAGCATGCAACTTGCAAGAATGTAAAGGGAAGGGTTTGGAAGATTCAAACGCAATTGGAGACACGGAGATTTTTGAGACATGGTTTCGATGGGTGGTGCTATCGTACATCCACGTTGATGGAGACTTCAACCCACGAAGGGTAACGGTTGTGCGAGTCCACGGAGGGCTCCACCCATGAAGGGTCCACGAAGAAGCAACCTTGCCTATCCCACCATGGCCATCGCCCACGAAGGACTTGCCTCACTAGAGGTAGATCTTCACGAAGTAGGCGATCTACTTGCCCTTACAAACTCCTTGGGTCAACTCCACAATATTGTCGAAGGCTCCCAAGTGACACCTAGCCAATCTAGGAGACACCACTCTCCAAGAAGTAACAAATGGTGTGTTGATGATGAACTCCTTGCTCTTGTGCTTCAAATGATAGTCTCCCGAACACCCAACTTTCTCACAGGATATGGATTTGGTGGAAAGAATATTCGAGTGTAAAGCAACTTGGGGGAGGCTAGAGATCAAGATTCATATGGTAGGAATGGAATATCTTGGTCTCAACACAAGTGTAGGTGGTTCTCTCAGAAAATATAGGTTGGAAGTGTAGGTTTTTTCTGATGGCTCTCTCCACAAATGAAGAGGAGGTGGAGGGGTATTTATAGCCTCCACACAAAATCTAACCATTACACATAACTTCCCAAACTCGATGGGACCGAATGGTTAAACTCGGTCTGACCGATTTAGCAAAGCTAGTGACCGTTAGGGTTTTCGGTGGGACCGACATGCAACTCGGTAGGACCGATATGATTAGGGTTAGGGCATAACGTAATCTCGGTGATACCGATTACACAAACTCGGTGAGACCGATTTTGGTAATAAGCTAACCAGAGAGTTGGTCAGGTAAACTCGGTGGGACCGATCGCTCATTTCGGTGAGACCAAAATGTTACAAAAGGGAACCAGAGAGTTTACATTGCAATCTCAGTGGGACCGATTGCAATTCTCGGTGAGACCGAAAGTATTGCAATAGGCAACAGAGAGTTTGCAATCCCATCTCGGTGAGACCGAGATCCCTGTCGGTGAGACCGATTTGCCTAGGGTTTACGGCAGTGGCTATGTCATTTGAAACTCGGTGGCGCCGGATAGGAAGAATTGGTGGGGCCGAGTTTGAATTTTGGTTTAGGTCATATGTGGATGTGAGAAAGTAGTTGAGGGTTTTGGAGCATATCACTAAGCATTTTGAGCAAGAACCTCATTACAACACCTCATCCCTCCCTGATAGTATTGGCTTTTCCTATAGACTCAATGTGATCTTGGATCACTAAAATAGAAAATGTAGAGTCTTGAGCTTTGAGCTTGAGCCAATCCTTTGTCCTTAGCATTTTGAAGGGGTTTCACATCCTCTAGTCCATGCCACTTCATTGTTGAACTTATCTGAAACATACTAGATAAAAATGTTAGTCCAACAAGATATATGTTGACATTAATTACCAAAACCACCTAGGGAGCACTTGTGCTTTCACTTTTGGATAAGAAGGATGACAAAGTGAACAAAGGTATATTTGATATACATGTTATTGATGTGTACCTTACTAGTATTCATAGTATCCCCTGGGTATTTGATACTGGTTCAGTTGCTAAGATTAGTAACTCGAAACTGGAGCTGCAGAATAAACAGAGACTAGTTAAGGGCGAGGTGGTGATGTGTGAAGTGTTTCCAAGATTGATATGATCACCATCACACACTCCCTCTACCTTCGTGATTAGTGTTGAGACTCAATAAATGTTATTTGGTGCTTGCGTTGAGCATAAATATGATTAGATCATGTTTATTGCAATACGGTTATTCATTTAAGTGAGAGAATAATTGTTGTTATGTTTACATGAATAAAACCTTCTATGGTCATACACCCAATGTGAAGGGTTTACTGAATCTCTATCGTAGTGATACGCATATTCATAATATTGATGCCAAAAGATGCAAAGTTGATAATGATAGTGCAACATACTTGTGGCACTGCCGTTTAAGTCACATTGGTGTAAAGCGCATGGAGAAACTCCATGCAGATGGACTTTTGGAATCACTTGATTATGAATCATTTGATACTTGAGAACCATGCCTCATGGGCAAGATGACTAAAACATCATTCTCCGGAACAATGGAGCGAGCTAATGACTTATTGGATCCATGTATGAGAACAAAGTGTGGACTTTGGTGGACTTGCCCGATGATTGGCAAGCCATTGAGAATAAATGGATCTTCAAGAAGAAGACTGACACTGGTGGTAATGGCACCGTCTACAAAGCTCCACTTGTCGCAAAAGATTTTCGACAAGTTCAAGGGGTTGACTACGATGAGACCTTCTCACCCGTAGCGATGCTTAAGTCAGTCCGAATCATGTTACCAATTGAGGCATTTTATGATTAAGAAATTTGGCAAATGGACGTCAAAACTGTATTCCTTAATGGATTTCTTAAAGAAGAGTTGTATATGATGCAACCAGAAGGTTTTTTTGATCCTAAAGGAGCTAACAAAGTGTGCAAGCTCCAGCGATCCATCTATGGACTGGTGCAAGCATCTCGAAGTTGGAATATTCGCTTTGATGAGGTGATCAAAGCATATGGTTATATACGGACTTATGATGAAGCCTGTATTTACAAGAAAGTGAGTGGGAGCTCTGTAGAATTTCTGATATTATATGTGGATGACATATTGTTGATTGGAAATGATATTGAATTTCTAGATAGCATAAAAGGATACTTGAATAAGAATTTTTCAATGAAAGACCTCGATGAAATTGCTTATATATTGGGCATCAAGATCTATAGGGATAGATCAAGATGCTTAATAGGACTTTCACAAAGCACATACCTTGAAAAAGTTTTGAAGTTCAAAATGGATCAGTCAAAGAAAGGGTTCTTGCCTCTGTAACAATGTGTGAAGTTGAGTAAGACTCAAAACCCGACAACGGCAGAATATAGAGAGAGAATGGAAGTCATTCCCTATGCCTCAGTCATAGGTTCTATAAAGTGTGCCATGCTGTGTACCGGTCCTATCGTGTGCCTTGCCAAGAGTTTGTCAAGGAAGTACAATGGTGATCCAGGAGTAGATCACTCGACGGCGGTCAAAATTATTGTTAAGTACTGTCGGTGTCAAAACCGGCGGATCTCGGGTAGGGGGTTCCGAACTGTGCGTCTAAGGCGGATGGTAAGAGGAGGCATGGTACACGATGTTTTACCCAGGTTCGGGCCCTCTTGATGGAGGTAAAACCCTACATCCTGCTTGATTAATATTGATGATATGGGTAGTACAAGAGTAGATCTACCACGAGATCAGAGAGGCTAAACCCTAGAAGCTAGCCTATGGTATGATTGTATGTTGTCCTATGGACTAAAACCCTCCGGTTTATATAGACACCAGAGAGGGTTAGGGTTACACAAGGTCGGTTACAAAGGAGGAGATATACATATCCGTATTGCCTAGCTTGCCTTCCACGCCAAGTAGAGTCCCACCCGGACACGAGACGAAGTCTTCAATCTTGTATCTTCATAGTCTAACAGTCCGGCCAAAGGATATAGTGCGGCTGTCCGGAGACCCCCTAATCCAGGACTCCCTCAGTAGCCCCTGAACTTAGCCATAGAATTCTATAATTTTAAATTTCGGCGAAGCCCTTGGTATTCAGAAGGCCGAATTCGGGGTGCGATACATGCCTTTAAGCCGGACAGGGTCGGCCCCTCGCTCTAAGCGGCATAAGTCTTTAGGGACTCGAAACCTCGCCAAACAGCGACAAGTCTCTCGCCTTATCATGACAGTCAGTTTTAGCTTTCTCTACTGAGGTGCTTAGCCCAGCAGAACCGGGGCACAATCGCAGTAGTTCTCCTTGCGCTACCTTAGCCGATAGAGCGGAACGTAAGGTACCAAAACATAGGAGCCGGGCAAACCCAACATTTGACCAAAGACATGATTCGGAGCTGACGCATATAATGCTATAAGTTCGGGCTGCCGCACTTGTGTAAGTGTTCGGACTTCTCACACCATTTTGTGGGATACGTAAGCCCCTGGTGTATTGGCCGTACCAAAGTGTACGGTTGCAAGGCGTCATTAATGAACACATATATATAAAACAAGAATGCAATAATAGTCGTAATGTTATGCATTGTTTATTCAAAAAGGTGCGTTAAAGCAGAATGATACCGATAGTGCGATAAGCAAAAAGTAGGACTATGTCCCTTCCAAGGGCAAGCTGAGGAATAGTATTAAAGCAAGTATTTTGCTCGCTATCGTAATCCACCTGGGAATTCCATGGTGTGACGTAGCTTTCTGCCTCCTTGGTTGCTGCATCATGTGTTCGGCAATCATGCTGCCGGACAGGGTTTCCAGAGATTAAAGTCCTGAAAAGGAGAAAAATAACAAAGCGGGAAGCCCCTAGTGCGGTTTAAGCCGCGTCTTGGGGCGTGCCGTAGTTGTGCCCCCCTCCCCACCAGTGCCCATGGTATTTTTAATGCGTAATTATGTACGCATGGCACGGGTTTCGCCGTTTGGCTGGGACTGGGGTGGGGGCCGCATTGCTACGCGAGCTCAGATCGTGCCAGGCGGTCTAGTTGCCGATTACTCCGAGCGCGCTTGAAGATGTCCGGGTCTTGAAACGCCGAACTGGTGGATTGCCTTGAGAGGCTGCTTTGCGCTTCTGCTGCGAGGGCCGCAGTGTGCTCCTCCGTTCGAAGAGAGCGCTCTGTGTTTCCATTAATTGTAATGACCCCACGAGGTCCTGGCATCTTGAGCTTGAGGTATGCATAATGCGGTACCGCATTGAATCTCGCAAATGCAGTTCGCCCGAGCAGTGCATGATAACCACTGTGGAACAGGACTATATCGAAGATTAATTCTTTGATTCAGAAGTTATCCGGGGATCCGAAGACCACTACCAGTGTAATTGAGCCTGTGCAATGGGCCTCTACGCCTGGAATAACGCCTTTAAAGGTCGTTTTTGTGGGTTTGATCCTTGAGGGGTCTATACCCATTTTGCGCACTGTGTCCTGATAAAGCAGGTTTAGGCTACTGCCGCCATCCATAAGGACTCGAGTGAGGTGAAATCCGTCAATGATTGGATCTAGGACCAGTGCGGCGAATCCGCCATGACGGATACTAGTGGGGTGGTCCCTGCGATCGAAGGTGATCGGATAGGAGGACCATGGGTTGAACTTTGGGGCGACTGGCTCCAACGCATATACGTCCCTGAGCGCACGCTTCCGCTCCCTCTTGGAGATGTGGGTTGCGTATATCATGTTCACCGTCCGCACTTGTAGGGGGAACCTCTTCTGTCCTCCGGTGTTCGGCTGCCAGGGCTCTTCCTCGTCATCGCTATGTGGCCCCTTATCTTTGTCTTCGGCAATTATCTTGCCAGCCTGCTTGAACACCCAACAATCCCTGTTGGTGTGGTTGGCTGGCTTGTCGGGGGTGCCGTTGTATTTGACATGAGCGATCGAGTATACGGTCCAAACTGGACGGGCCCGGAGTGCTTCTTTTGAATGGCTTTTTCCGCTGACCGGGTTTAGAGCCTTTGAATCCGGCATTGGCTGCCGTATCTTCAGTATTATCGCTATTAATGCGGCGCTTATGTTTGTTGCAACGTGACCTACTATTGCCGTCCTTGGTATTCGAAGTACCATGGTTCTTTGACATATTGTTACTGCGAGCCAGCCAGCTGTCTTCTCCCGCACAAAAGCGGGTCATGAGTGTCGTGAGGGCAGCCATAGATTTCGGCTTTTCCTGACCAAGGTGCTGGGCTAGCCACTCGTCGCGGATGTTGTGTTTGAAAGCTGCTAGGGCCTCTGCATCCGGACAGTCGACGATTTGATTTTTCTTTGTTAGGAACCGGGTCCAGAATTGCCTGGCCGATTCTTCTGGCTTCTGAATTATGTGGCTCAAGTCATCGGCATCTGGTGGTCGCACATAAGTGCCCTGAAAGTTGTCGAGGAATGCGGCTTCCAGATCTTGTCAACAGCTAATGGACTCTGCTGGCAAGCTGTTAAGCCAATGTCGCGTTGGTCCTTTGAGCTTTAATGTGAGGTATTTGATGGCGTGTAAGTCATCACCGCGGGCCATGTGGATGTGGAGGACGAAATCGTCGATCCATACCGCAGGATCTGTTGTGTCGTCGTATGATTAAATATTTACAGGTTTGAAACCTTCTGGGATTTGATGATCCATTACTTCGTCTGTGAAGCATAAGGGGTGTGCGGCGCCTCTGTTTTGGGCTATATCGCGACGCAGCTCGAATGGGTCTTGCCCGCTGTGTTCATCCCGGCCGAATTTACTTTTACTATGTCCGGCGTGACGTTTATCGTCTCGCATAGTGGCGCGCCCTTGTGATCCGTAGATCGATCTTGCATGTTTTTCTTTCTCCTCCAATACGTCTCACAGGTCTGGCGTGTTTCCCCATGCTTTTTTATTTGAATGGCATCGGGGTGCAGGCTGAGCTTTTGGCTGAAATGCCTCTCTATCACGGCCACGAGGTGGCCGATCAGCCGCGTCATACGCTTCTTCCTCCAGTCGAGGTAGCAACCTGCATTTTGGGTAACTCTTGGAGGGGCGCTCGAGTTTATATTCCTCGGCCGCGAGGACTTCAGTCCATCTGTCAGCTAGCAGATCTTGATCAGCTTGAAGCTGCTGCTGCTTTTTCTTAAGGCTATTTGCCGTGGCCATAAGCCGGCGCTTGAAGCGCTCTTGTTCGACGGGATCCTCTGGCACGGCGAATTCGTCATCGCCGAGGCTTGCCTCGTCTTCGGAGGGGGGCATGTAATTATCATCCTCCGCCTATCCATATGCCGCTCTCTCAGGAGGGCCGGCTCCTCCATCCTCCTGCTCTAAATCTTGCTGGAGGGGGTTGTTGTTGTCTTTGGCACTATCCAGAGTGTTATTACCTCATGTGCCGGTATCACCACTTTTTCTTTGGCGGGACTTAGAGCGGTGCCGCTGACGTCGGCGCTTGGGTTGCTTCTTGGAGGGGTCATTCTCCACTGTCTCGTCGCCATTGCCTTCTTTGGGTGTATCCACCATGTATATATCGTATGATGAGGTGGTTGTCCAGTGCCCTATGGGAAATGGTTCCTCTTCGTCTCCCACATCGTCGTCCATACCGTTGATATCTTCGGAGTCGAAGTCGAGCATGTCGGTTAAGTCATCAATAGTGGCTACTAAGTGGGTGGTGGGTGGGCCGCGAATTTCTTCGTCGTCCGCATCCCAGTCCTGCCTGACGTAGTTCGGCCAGGATCCTCCTGACAAGGAGAGAGACATTAATGAGTTCAGTATATCGCCGAAGGGCGAGTGCTGAAAGATATCTGCGGAGGTAAACTCCATGATCGGCGCCCATCCAGATTCGATAGGAACGGGCACAGGCGGTTCGGAGTCCATGGCCGGAGAAGGATCCGGCAGTTTAACAACACGGCTCTCGTGCAAGGTAAGGTCGATGTTCGGCTCCATTGCCGCAGAGGGTAAGGCCTTCGTGGTAGGGTCCATCCACCCATCCGTGGATGGCGCAACTGGCTCCGAATTGAGGGTCGGAGCGGCTGCCGATGCAATCTCCTTAACACTGTCTGATGGTAGAGCTAAATCGTACTCATCGTGACCGCGTGACGCACAAGGCAGAGGCTCGAATCCGTCAAAGATCAAGTCTCCGCAGATATCGGCCGTGTAGTTTAAGCTTCCGAACCTGACCTGGTGGCCAGGGGCGTAACTTTCAATCTGCTCCAGATGGCCAAGCGAATTGGCCCACGGTGCAAAGCCGCCGAACACAAAAATCTGCCCGGGGAGAAAAGTCTCACCCTGGACTGCATCGCTATCGATGATAGTAGGAGCCATCAAGCCTAACGGCGACGACACAGAGGAACTCTCAATGAAAGCACCAATGTCGGTGTCAAAACCGGCAGATCTCGGGTAGGGGGTCCCGAACTGTGCGTCTAAGGCGGATGGTAACAGGAGGCAGGGGACACGATGTTTTACCCAGGTTCGAGCCCTCTTGATGGAGGTAAACCCTACGTACTGCTTGATTAATATTGATGATATGGGTAGTACAAGAGTAGATCTACCACGAGATCAGAGAGGCTAAACCCTAGAAGCTAGCCTATGGTATGATTGTATGTTGTCCTACGGACTAAAACCCTCCGGTTTATATAGACACTGGAGAGGCTTAGGGTTACACAAGGTCGGTTACAAAGGAGGAGATATACATATCCGTATTGCCTAGCTTGCCTTCCACGCCAAGTAGAGTCCCACCCGGACACGAGACGAAGTATTCAATCTTGTATCTTCATAGTCTAACAGTCTGGCCAAAGGATATAGTCCAGCTGTCCGGAGACCCCCTAATCCAGGACTCCCTCAAGTACCTTAAAGAGGACTAAGGAAATGTTGAGGTGATAAAGAGTTCATCATAAAGGGTTACGTCGATGCAAGCTTTGACACCGATCCAGATGACTCTTAAGTCTCAATCTGGATACATATTGAAAGTGGGAGCAATTAGCTAGAGTAGCTCCATGCAGGGCATTGTATACATAGAAATTTGCAAAAATACATACAGATCAGAATGTGGCAGACTCGTTGACTAAACCTCTCTCACAAGCAAAACATGACACACCTTATTACTCTTTGGGTGTTAATCACATGGCGATGTGAACTAGATTATTGACTCTAGTAAACCCTTTGGGTGTTGGTCACATGTCGATGTGAACTATGGGTGTTAATCACATGGCAATGTGAACTATGGGTATTATTCATATGACGATGTGAACTAGATTATTGACTCTAGTGCAAGTGGGAGATTGAAGGAAATATGACCTAGAGGTAATAATAAAGTTGTAATTTTATATTTCCTTATTCATGATAAAGGTTTATTATTCATGCTATGAATGTATTGATCGGAAACCTAAATAGATGTGTGAATAAATAAACAAACATCGTGTCCCTAGTGAGCCTCTACTTGACTAGCTCGTTGATCAAAGATGGTTAAGGTTTCCTAACCACGGACATGAGTTGTCATTTGATAATAGGATCACGTCATTAGGAGAATGATGTGATGGACAAGACACATTCATTAGCTTAGCATAATGATCCTTCAGTTTTATTGCTATTGCTTTCTTCATGTCAAATACATATTCCTTTGACAAAACTTTCATGAAGTTCATTGGACAAAATAAACTTGATTCCTTGTAATAGTTTTGAGACATGTTGATGAGTAATTATGCTTTAGTAAGAATATTGGTGTTAAGGTTTCTAATTCCCTATGCAAGCACGAAAGTCAATAGTTATGCAATGAAATTACATCCTACTTGTGGTGCATTATTCGGTGTTAGTTATGCTTAATGCTCGCTTATGAGATTTTTTGTTTCTTGGTTGGTCGCTTCTCAATCTTTTTCTAGCCTTCATTTTGCACTAAGTATGATCACTACTTGTGCATCCAAAATCCTTTAAACCAGTTTTGCCATATGAGTCCACTATACCTACCTATATGCGGTATTCTTTTGCCGTTCTAAGCAAATTTGTATGTGCCATCTCTAATTTTCAAAATGAACTTCTCTTTTGTGTGCTCGTACCGCTCATGAAACGGTAGGGGCGGCTAATATATTTCCATGCTAGATGTGTTATTCTCAAGATGAGTGTTTATTCACTTGTCATTGCATGAGAGTACCGCAAAGGTATTAGGGATGCCCAGTCCCGAATGAAAAATGAATTTACTTTATGTTGTCAAATAATAAATTCCTTGGAAAGTGTTGGTATGGAGGGCACCCGTGGATACGGTTAGCCATGGAAAGTGAAAGTATGGTGGAAAAAGGAATAAACTTTATTTTCTGTTTGGGAACCGCCTATGATATATCTAGCATGGAAAGTATTGGGAACCACTTGATCGTTTTCGTTGACAGGAAAAGCATGCCACCCAAAATGTTTTATCTCTATCTTTTTTGCTTTGAGCTCTGGCACCTCTACAAATCCCTACTTCCCTCTGCGAAGGGCCTTTCTATTTACTTTATGCAATTTTTATTTTTATTTTAGTCTCCATTTTCTCTTATAAAGCACCAACAAACAGGCACTATGATCGTACTTGAGCATTGGGTGTAGCTAATATGCGAGTGTGTTTCATGAATGGATCAACGATTGAGCATAATGGGCTAGGGATAACTTGCTTTAGCGTTGATATTTTGAAAGACATGGTTGCTTGTTGATATGCTTGAGTATTAAAGTCCTCATGTCAAAACTAGACTATTGCTTTGAACCATATAAAAGTCCAATTGTCCATGCTATAAAAGAAACAATATGTGATAAACATGTGAGGCAGCATTCCACATCAAAAAATTTGTTTTTATCATTTACCTACTCGGGGACGAGTAGGAATTAAGCTTGGGGATGATGATACGTCTCCAACGTAGCTATATTTTTTATTGTTCTATGCTGTTATATTATCATTCATGGATGTTTACAATCATTGTATATCATTTTTGGGTACTAACCTATTGACATAGTGCCCAGTGCCAGTTGCTGTTTTTTGCTTGTTTTTTACATGGCAGAAAATCAATATCATACGGAGTCCAAATGCAGCGAAACTTTTTGTGGATTTGTTATGGACCAGAAGACACCCAATGAGCCGGAGAAGCACCTGGGGGTGCCCCGAGGGGGCACAACCCACCTAGGTGCCTGGGGGGCCTAGGCTTGCCCAGGTGGGTTGTGCCCACCTCAGTGGCCTCCCGCACCGCCTCTTTGCTCTATAAATACCCCAATATTCCAGAAACCCTAGGGGAGTCGACAAAAATCAATTCTAGCAGCCGCAAGTTCCAGAAACACCACATCCAATCTAAACACCATCATGGAGGGGTTCATCGTCCTCATTGGTGCCTCTTCGATGATGCGTGAGTTGTCTTTTGTAGACCTTCGGGTTCATAGTTAGTAGCTAGATGGCTTCCTCTCTCTCTTGATTCTCAATACAATGGTGTCTTGGAGATCTATTTGATGTAACTCTTTTTGCGGTGTGTTTGTTGGGATCCGATGAACTTTGAGTTTATGATCAGATCTATGTTTTTATCCATGAAAGTTATTTGAGTCTTTTGATCTCTTATATGCATGATTACTTTTAGCCTCATATTTCTTCTTCGAATCTTTGGCTTAGTTAGACCAACTAGATCAATTTGTCTTGCCATGGGAAGAGGTGCTTTGTGATGGGTTCGATCTTACGGTGCTTGATCCCAGTGACAGAAGGGGAACCGACACATATGTATCGTCGCTATTAAGGATAACAAGATGGGGTATATTTCTACATAAATAGATCTTGTCTACATCATGTCATCGTTCTTATTGCATTACTCCGTTTCTCCATGAACTTAATACACTAGATGCATGCTGGATAGCGGTCGATGTGTGCAGTAATAGTAGTAGATGCAGGCAGGAGTCGGTCTACTAATCTTGGATGTGATGCCTATATAATGATCATTGCCTAGATATCTTCATGATTATTTTAAGTTCTATCAATTTCCCAACAGTAATTTGTTTACCCACCATTGCTATTTTCTCGAGAGAAGCCACTAGTGAAATCTACGGCCCCGAGTCTCTTCTTTGTTATATTTGCCTTCATGATCTATTTTTATTTTCTTTTATTTTCAGATCTATTAATCCAAAAGCCCAGAAATACCTTGTTGCAATTTTTATTTATTTATTTTATCTCGCGTTCCCGCGAGATCTATTTATCCAATATACTATAATATTACCTATCTTTTTACCAGTAAAGGATTGACAACCCCTCTCTTAAGTCGGGTTGCAAGTATTTGTTCTTTGTGTGCAGGAGCTGTTTACGTGGTGTTGCGTAGTTCTCCTACTGGTTTGATAACCTTGGTCTCATCACTGATGGAAATAACATACTGTAGTTGTGCTGCATCATCCCTTCCTCTTTGGGTAAATACCGACGTAGTTCAAGCCGCATCAAGTAAAGAGACTTGCCAGTGATGATATTGAACTAGATATGAAGATACTAACGACCGAATCTCGGAGAAGTAACATATCGATGGACAAAGGGAATTACGTATGTTGTCGTAACGGTTCAACCGATAAAGATCTTCGTAGAATATGTAGGAGCCAATATGGGCATCTAGGTGCCGCCATTGGTTATTGACTGGAGAGCTGTCTCGGTCATGTCTACATAGTTCTCGAACCCGTAGGGTCCACACGCTTAACGTTCGATGACGATATAGTATTATATGAGTTGTGTGATTTGGTCACCGAATGTTATTCGGAGTCCCGAATGAGATGACGAACATGACGAGGAGTCTCGGAGTGGTCGAGAGGTAAGATTGATATATAGGACGATGGTATTCAGACACCGGAAGTGTTTCGAGGGTACCGGGTACTAAGCAGGTCACCGAAAGGGGTTTCGGGGACCCTCGGCGAAAGATATGGGCCTTATGGGCCAAGAGGGGAAACGCACTAGCCACAAGGGGCTGGTATGCCCCCCATATGGGCCGGCCTAAGGAGGGGAAGGAAAGGGGAGAAGGGAAAGGAAAGTGTGGATTACGATTCCCACTTCCTTCCCTCCCCCCACCCCCCCCCCTCTTTCCTTCTCCCTCGGTTAAATATGGCAGGGGGCGCCACTTGGGGATGACCCCAAGTATGATTCGGCCTACTTGGGGCGTCTCCTAGCTTCCTCCCCTCTCCCTCCCACCTATATATATGTGGGGGTGCCCTAGCACACACCAAATCAATTCTTAGCAGTGTGCGGTGCCCCCCTCCACCGTTTACACCTCTGGTCGTATTTTCGTAGTGCTTAGGTGAAGCCCTGCGGAGAACACTTCACCATCATCGTCACCACCCCGTCATGCTGATGGAACTCATCTACTACCTCGATGTCTTGCTGGAGCAAGAAGGCGAGGGACGTCACCGAGCTGAACGTGTGCAGAACATGGAGGAGATGTGAGTTCCGTACTTGATCGGTTGACGTGTGAAGAAGTTCGACTACATCAATCGCGTTGTGAAACGCTTCCACTTATGGTCTACGAGAGTACGTAGACACACTCTCCCCCTCATTGCTATGCATCTCCATGGATAGATCACTGTGTGTGCGTAGATTTTTTTTGTTTTTCCATGCAACGATTCCCAACAAGCATCTACGCATAGACCTGGCTCGGATGCCACTGTTGGGAAACGTAGCATGGAAAACAAAAAAAATTCTACACACACGCAAGATATATCCATGGAGATTCATAGCAAGGAGAGGAGGAGAGTGTGTCTATGTACCCTCATAGTCCGTAAGCGGAAGCGTTTGTTAACGCGGTTGATGTAGTCGAACTTCTTCGCGCTCCAACCGATCGAGTACCGAACGTACGGCACCTCCGCGTTCAGCACACATTTAGCTCGGTGATGTCCTCTGCCTTCTTGACCTAGCAAGACAGCAAGGTAGTGGATAAGTTCCGGCAGCATGACGGCATGGTGACGGTGATGGTGAAGTTATCTCCGCAGGGTTTCGCCTAAGCACTAGAAAAGATGACCGGGGGCATAAGCGGTGGAGGGGGGCGCCGCACACGGCTAAGATAATGTTGTGTTGTTCTAGGAGCCCCCCTACCACTTATATATAAGTGGGAGGGAGAGGGAAGAGGCCAAGGGGTGCCCCAAGTAGGTCTGAATCCTACTTGGGCTCGTGCCCTTGGCCGCGCCCCCTGCCATATTTGTCGGAGGGGGAAGGAAAGGGGGAAGAGGGATGGAAGGGGGAGGCGGAATCCCCCCCCCTTCCCTTCCCCACTTGGGCGGCTGCCATGGGAGGTGCGCCAGCCCCTTGTGGGCTGGTGTCCTCCCCTCTAATGGCCCAATAGGCCCACTAACCTCCCAGGGGTGTCCGGTACCCCTCCGGTGATCCGATATGTACCCGGTACCCTCCAGAACACTTCCGATGTCCAAATACCATCATTCTATATATCAATCTTTACCTCTCAACCATTTCGAGACTCCTCGTCATGTCCATGATCTCATCCGGGAGTCCGAACAACATTCGGTCACCAAATCATATAACTCATATAACACTATATCTTCAACGAACGTTAAGCGTGCGGACCCTATGAGTTCGAGAACTATGTAGACATGAACGAGACAGCTCTCCAGTCAATAACCAATAGCGGAACCTGGATGCCCATATTGGTTCCTACATATTCTGCGAAGATCTTTATCGGTCGAACCTTATGACAACATACGTAATTCCCTTTGTCTATCGGTATATTACTTGCCCGAGATTCGATCATCGGTATCTTCATACCTAGTTCAATCTCGTTACCGGCAAGTCTCTTTACTCTTTACATAATACATCATCTTGCAACTAACTCATTAGTCACTTTGCTTGCAAGGCTTCTTATGATGTGTATTACCGAGAGGGCCCAGAGATACCCCTCCGATACTCGGAGTGACAAATCCTAATCTCGATCTATGCCAACTCAACAAACACCTTCAAAGATACCTATAGAGCATCTTTATGCTCAGCCAGTTACGTTGTGACATTTGATAGCACACAAGGTATTCCTCCGGTATCCGGGAGTTGCATAATCTCATAGTTGAAGGAATATGTATTTGACATTAAGAAAGCAATAACAATAAAATGAAACGATCAATATGCTAAGCTAATGGATGGGTCTTGTCCATCACATCATTCTCCTAATGATGTGATCCCGTTATCAAATGACAACACATGTCTATGGTTAGGAAACCTTAACCATCTTTGATCAATGAGCTAGTCTAGTAGAGGCTTACTAGGGACACAGTATTTGTTTATGTATTCACACATGTATTTAAGTTTCCGATCAATACAATTCTAGCATGAATAATAAACCTTTATCATGAATAAGGAAATATAAAATAAAAACTTTGTTATTGCCTCTAGGACATATTTCCTTTAATAAAGATGTGATACTGCCCATCTATTTAACCGCCTAGGATTGCTCTCAAAACCTGTTTGATTACCCTGATGTTGAGTACCTTGGCATGAATGTTGATTTCCACCCGCGCGATTGCCAGACCCTTGATATCCAGATCAAGACCCCATGATTGTTATATCCACCAGATGAGCCAACCCCAGGGAAGCCGGGCCCTGAGCCACCAGCTCCGGGTTGTCCTGGGTTTCCACCACCGCCACCTTAGTGATTCTAATAAGCTTGATTTTTAAACTGCTGCATGATATAGCAATTCTCCCAAGAGTGGCTCGCCGGCTTCTCAGGAGTACTATGCTTGGGACAAGGCCCTTTGAGGGCTTCCTCAAAATTGCAAGCTTTATTGACATTGAACGAACTCCCAAGATTATTCCGCCGCTGGCCCTTGAAACCAGTATTGGTGTTAGCAACAAAATCTGAGCCGCCCTCTGGGTTTTAGTGCTTGCCGTTGTTGCTCTGACCACCATGGTTGTCGTTGTACCCCAAGTTACCCTGTTGTTGACCTTTACTGTCACCATTCTCCTTTCCCTTGCTAGTCTTAGCGTAATCCGGGTTAGGATCCTTCATGGTGTCTGACTCAACGTATCTGGTAAAGACATCCATGAGTTCACCCATGTCCAGAACCGTCTGCTTGAGTCACCCGTACTTCTGAATGAGGGGATCAAAATGACAGTTGATACGTCTCTAACATATCTACTTTTCCTAACGCTTTTCCTCTTGTTTTGGACTCTAATTTGCATGATTTGAATGAAACTAACCCCGGTCTGACGCTATTTTCAGTAGAACTATCATGGTGTTGTTTTCGTGCAGAAATAAAAGTTCTCGGAATGGAACGAAATTTTGCGAGGATTTTTTATACAATAAATAAGAACTTATGGAGCCAAGATCCATCAGAGGGGGGAACCTGGGTGGGCACAACCCACCAGGGCGCGCCCCCCTCCTGGCGCGCCCAGGTGGGTTGTCCCCACCTGGCGGCCCCGCAGACCCTGAAACCGACGCTCTAAAATCCTAATTTTCCAGAAAAAATCAGGGAGAAAGAAATATTGCGATCCACGAGATGGTGCTGCCGTCACCTCCTATTCTTCATCGGGAGGCCAGATTTGGAGTCCGTTTGGGGCTCCGAAGAGGGGGATCTTCATTCTTAGTCATCACCAACCCTTCTCCATCGCCAATTCCATGATGCTCCCCACCGGAGTGAGTAATTCCTTCGTAGGCTCACTGGTCGGTGAGGAGTTGGATGAGATTCATCATGTAATCGAGTTAGTTTTGATAGGGCCTGATCCCTAGTATCCACTATGTTCTAAGATTGATGTTGCTATGACTTTGCCATGCTTAATGCTTGTCAATTTGGGGTCGGGTGCCATGATTCCATATCTGAACCGTTTATGTTATCACCATTATATCAATGTTCTAGATCTGATCTTGCAAGTTATAGTCACCTACTACATGTTATGATCCGGCAACCCCGGAGTGATAATAGTCGGGACCACACCCAGTGATGACCGTAGTTTGAGGAGTTCATGTATTCACCATGTGTTAATGCTTTGTTCCAGTTCTTTATTAAAAGGAAGCCTTAATATCCCTTAGTTTCCAATAGGACCCCGCTTCCACGGGAGGGTAGGACAAAAGATGTCATGCAAGTTCTTTCCATAAGCACGTATGACTATTTACGGAATACATGCCTACGTTATATTGATGAACTGGAGCTAGTGTCGTATCGCCCTAGTTTATAACTATGTCATGATGAATATCATCCAACAAGTCACCAAGCCAATGGCTACAAATTTATCTTATTTAGTTCTTGCTAAGTTACCACCGCTATCGTCACTATTGCACTTGCTACAAAACTACTGCTATCACTGTTATCGTTACTGTTACTGCTGTCACTATTATAAACACTATCATATTACTTTGCTACTGATCATGTTGCAGCAAATAATTAATCTCTAGGTGTGGTTGAATTGACAACTCAGCTGCTAATACCTTCAAATATTCTTTGGCTCCCCTTGTGTTGAATCTATAAATTTGGGTTGAATACTCTACCCTCGAAACTGTTCCAATCCCCTATAGTTGTGGGTTATCAAGACCTTTTTCTGGCGCTGTTGCCGGGGAACATAGCTATATTTGTTGAGTCACTTGGTATTATTATCAATTTATCACTATGAAGAATCTGAAGGATGCTAAGACTAAGATTTATCCCTCTAAGACGACGGGAGGTAAGGAACTACCATCCAGTTCTGCTTTAGATTCACCTTTTGTTATAAGTAAACTTGCAACACCACCACATGCTACCAATTCTGATATGTCACAAGTTATTGATGATGCTACTTCTGCTATGGATAATGCTTTTGACGATGCTAGTACCTTGCTTGATGATGATGATGTGCCACTTGGTGACTTTCTTGATGAACAAATTACTATACTAATACAACATGATGTTGTTGAATCCGATGATGAGCTTGAAACTGAAACTCCTAAAACACCTGCTAGGACTAGCCTTCCTATATATGAATTGCCTAAGGTACCGAAAGGTTATGTCATGAATGAGGAGACAACTAGAGATATTCTTGCTTGTAGGGATAGAGATGATCTAGAGAAATTATTATGCAAGTATAAGGAAAAATATTTGAATGCTAGAATGAAATATGATCCTAAATTTGCTACTTCACCAATCTTTATTGATGTAAAGGATTATGAATTCTCTGTCGATCCAGAGTTAATTACTTTGGTTGAATCTGATCCTTTCCATGGTTATGAAATTGAAACTGTTGTGGCACATCTTACTAAGTTGAATGACATAGCCATCCTTTTTATTCATGACGAGAAGACTCGCTATTACTTTATTCTCAAATTATTTCCTTTCTCATTAAAGGGTGATGCTAAAGCTTGGTACAATACTCTTGCTCCTGGTTGTGTGCATAGTCCCCAGGATATGATTTATTACTTCTCTGAAAAATATGTCCCTGCTCATAAGAAACAAGCTACTTTACAGGAAATATTTAACTTTGTTCAAATTAAAGAAGAGAGACTCCCACAAGCTTGGGGAGGCTTTGCCAGTTACTTAATGCTTTGCCTGATCATCCTCTTAAGAAAAATGAAATACTTGATATCTTCTATAATGGACTAACCGATACTTCTAGGGATTTCCTAGATAGTTGTGTTGGTTGTGTTTTCAAGGAATGAACTGTTGGGTAAGCTGGAGAATTATTGGATAATATATTGAAAAATTGTGATGGTTGGACTCTTCCTGAAAAATCGGTTAAACCCACTCCAAAGAAGAGGGGTATATATATCTCATTCCTGAAGATATGAAAGAGGCAAAGAAATCTATGAAGGAAAAAGGTATTAAAGCTGAGAATGTCAAAATTTTACCTCATATTGAAGAAATACATGGGCTTAATACACCACCACTGCCTAAGGTGGTAGAGGTAAATTATCTAATGAAGTTCAATGATAATGACAATCCTCACAATATGCACCCTAGCCAATGTCTTTATGAGTTTGAAAATTACATTAGAAAACAAGATCGCTTCAATGCAAATGTTATGAAACAATTGAAATACAATTCTGATATGATTGCTCGCTTGAGTGACTTGTTATTTAGAATATCAAATGGTGTTAGAGGTGTTGGAATGCATGCTTCTATGGTTCAAACTCGGTTAGAATAAGTTGCTAAATCTCAAAGAGAATTGCTTGATGAAATGAATAATAATATACATGACTTTACTGTTAGAGTAGCAACTAGAGGAGGTAAAATGACTCAGGAACCACTTTATCCTGAGGGACACCCCAAAAGAATTGAACAAGATTCATAAAGAGTTAACACTGATGCACCTAGTATTTCTAGAAAGAAAAAGAAGAAGAAAAATGATAGGACTTTGCATGCTTCTAGTGAACCTGAAATAGAAAACCTCCTGATAATGATAATGAAACTTCTACCTCTAATGCTGAAACTTGATCTGGTAATGAACAGTCGCCTTCTGATAATGAAAAAGATAATGATGAGGTTCATGAAAATACTCAAACAAATAGTAAAGAACCAGACAATGATGTTGAGATAGAACCATCAGTTGATCTTGATAACCCACAACCTAAGAATAAGAGGTATGATAAAAGTGACTTTGTGGCTAGAAAACACGGTAAAGAAAGAGAACTGTGGGTTCAAAAACCTGTGCCCTTTCCACCTAAGTCAACTAAAAAGAAAGATCATGAAGAATTTGAAAGCTTTGCTGAAATGCTGAGGCCAGTCTTTTTGCGTACTCGCTCGACTGATATCCTTAAAATGCCTCCTTATGCAAAGTATATGAAAGACATCATCACTAATAAAAAAATATCGGAAGCTGAAATCTCCACTATGCTTGCTAATTATACTTTTAAAGATGGAGTACCTAAAAAACTTAGAGATCCGGGAATACCAACTATACCTTGCTCTATCAAAAAGAATTATGTGAAAACTGCTTTATGTGATTTAGGAGTTGGTGTTAGTGTTATGCCTTTCTCTTTATATAAGACTTGAATTGAATAAACTCACACCTACTGAAATATCTGTGCAAATGGATGATAAATCAACTGGCATACCTATCGGTATTTGTGAGGATGTGCCCATTGTTGTTGCCAATGTTACTATTTTGACTGACTTTGTTATACTTGAGATGCCCGAGGATGACAACATGTCGATTATCCTTGGTAGACCCTTCTTGATACTGCATGGGGCTGTTATTGATTGCAATAAAAGCAAGGTCACTTTCCATATCAATGGTAATGAGCATATGGTGCACTTTCCAAAGAAACAATTCCAAGTGAATGGTATTAATGTTACTGAAAAATCTCCCACAATCACTATTGGAAGTTTTCAAATACCTCTACCTACTGTCAAAAAGAAATATGAAATGCTTATTGTTGGGGACATTCATATCCCCATTGAGGTAATTTAGTGATTTACGAAAGTTCTTGGGTTTCATGCTAATCGAAAGTGGTTGTTAATAAGACTTGATCAACCTTATTAATGGATCATTTTTAGAGGTATGAAGTTGATGAATTTAGTAAGCACCACCTTCTCTCCCTACCTTTTGTTTTCTGTTTTTATTAGTAAAATAACATAAAATATCATGTTGTGTCTGTTTTTTGAATCTTCCATGCAATAAAAAATGACCCAAAAATTAAAGTTCTCAGAATACTCTGAATATTTAATATGATTTTTTGAATATTTAAGAATTTTTTGTGCAAATAACATCAGAGGGAGGTGCACCAAGTGGGAAAAACCCACCTGGGCGCGCCAGGAACCCCAGGCGCACCCTAGTGGGTTGCGGTCCCCACGTGGGCCCCCTCACTTATCTCTTCACACCACATCATCACGTACCTCCAGAAAAAAATCACCATTGCTCTCTCTCTCTCGTGTTCTTGCTCTTAGACCCGCGGATTTCGATCTCTTTGCTCGAAGCTCCGCTTCCGAAACTGTTTCGGGACATTGTTGCGTGGTATGTGACTCCACCGTTTGTCAAACTAGTTTTTGTTTTAGTGGTTTATATTTTGAATAATTAGCTACTCTTGGTGCTGTTGTAGATGAGCTTGCATGTTGAATTCTTAGAGTTCTAGGTGGTTTGAATGCTTGCTATGGCCTCTATGTATCCCTATGAGTAGTTGCTATTAATCTTGTAAAGTTCTGTTGCGGAAATTTTTGTGGACTAAAAATTTCAGAATTTTGTTCATAGGAAAAAGATGAATATCTTTAGGAAGTTTGCTTCTAAGAAGAACTCCAAGGGGGTTATTGGGGAGTCTTCTGACAATGATCTCCATCCTCGGAGGTTGGCGGAAGTACGGCCGTGCGAATGGCCGCACACCCAGTTCATGGAAGAGGCTGGAATCCTTCAGGAGTTCACACAATATGCTGCTAATGTCGGCCTCACCGACTTCATCGCAGCTGAATGTGAACAATATCATCTCCTCACAAATATATTTGCTCAAAGTTTTACTTTCCTTCCTAGGAATAATCCCCTTGAGGTGTAATTTAGTTTATATGCCGAAACCCGTCAGATACCACTTACTGAATTTTGTAACATATGCATGATCCCTTCTGACGTGACCTTAGTTGAGCGTAGGTCGGCAGAGTTTGAGGCCTTTTATAGTACCTTAATAGTGGGAGATGAGAGAGGGGTGTCAACTATCACTGTCGCTGGCTTGCATTTTCTTGATGTTCATTACTTTGCTCTTTTCATTGCAAAATGATTGCTTGTTAGAGAGAAGGTGGGTGCACTCAGTTCACCAAAACTTGCTGTTTTACGTCATGCACTAGAGCGCGACAACACTTATAGCTTGGGAGCTATTGTGGCACGTCACCTCCACATTAATAAGTCCAAGGGTAAAATACATGGTGGGATTTTCTGTACTCGTTTGGCGGCTCACTTCAATGTTGAGATACGCCTTCATGATTACCCTTTGATCAAGGTTTACCTAGACTGCGTAGCCATGGAACACCACCATTTTATTTCATGAGATTACCCTGACATCCCTATTCCTTATAACTTGGTTTTCAGCATTGAAACTCATGATATTATTCCATTGCCTACCCCTGCTTTGTTTGATCATGTTGCTAGGGGCGGATGTAGGATTATTCCTGCGGACATCATCGCCTACCGGAACGACCAGGCTGCAGAGGAGGAGGAAGAGCCTCAGGAGTGGGATCAGTGGATGCCCGCTTCTCATTACCCCAACTACTATCCAGGCTTCTGATTGATTACCAAGTTAGGCCAAAATCCTAAGCTTGGGGGAGTATGTGTTTCCCACCGACAATACATTCATGTTCACTTATTTCATTTGACGGTGTCCACACTTTTTCATTGTATCATCCATGCTTAATTTTATTTTCTTGCTTTCTTCTTGTGTGTTTGAAAAACCTTAGAAAAAGTTTACTTTTCTATGCATGCTTAGCTATAGCACTAAAAAGAAAACCCAAAAAGATTTCCTTGTTCTTCTTCTCCTTGTTGGGAGCTTTCCCACGTAAATAGTGTTCTTGTTTTTTGCTTTCCCTTATTTGCTCGCTCTAGAAAACCAAAAACTCCAAAAATATTTCAGTGTGTTTCTATGAATTTCTTTTCTTTTTATTCGAGTCTTACCGAGGAGAAGAACACGATGAAAATGTTGAGTGGCTCTCATTTGAATAATTGTTGATCTAATAAAGAGCTCATTTTACCTTGTCTTTGATACGTCTCCAACGTATCTATAATTTTTGATTGCTCCATGCTATATTATCTACTGTTTTGGGCAATATTGGGCTTTATTATCCACTTTTATATTACTTTCGGGACTAACCTATTAACCGGAGGCCCGGCCCAGATTTGATGTTTTTTGCCAATTTCAGTGTTTCGAAGAAAAGGAATATCAAACGGAGTCGAAACGGAACGAAATCAACTGGAGAAGTTATTTTTGGAAGGAAACCTACCGGATAGACTTGGACCCTATGCCAGAAGATGAAGGAGGAGCTCACGAGGGTAGGGGCGCGCCCACCCCCCTGGGGCGCGCCCCCTGCCTCGTGGCCCCCCCTTCGGTCCATCGATGTACCTCCTACAGCCATATATACCTACGTAACCTAAAACTTCCAAAACAGAGATTAGATCGGGAGTTCCGCCGCCAGAAGCCTCCGTAGCCACTGAAAGCCAATCTAGACCCGTTTCGGCACCCTGCCGGAGGGGGAAATCTCTCTTCGGTGGCCATCTTCATCATCCCGGTGCTCTCCATGACGAGGAGGGAGTAGTTCTCCCTCGGGGCTGAGGGTATGTACCAGTAGCTATGTGTTTGATCTCTCTCTCTCGTGTTCTTGAGATGATAAGATCTTGATGTATCGCGAGCTTTGCTATTATATTTGGATCCTATGATGTTTCTTCCCCCCTCTACTCTCTTGTAATGAATTGAGTTTCCCCTTTGAAGTTATCTTATCGGATTGAGTCCTTAAAGATTTGAGAACACTTGATGTATGTCTTGCCGTGCGTATCTGTGGTGACAATGGGGTACCACGTGATTCACTTGATGTATGTTTTGGTGATCAACTTGCGGGTTCCGCCCATGAACCCATGCATAGGGGTTGGCACACGTTTTCGTCATGATTCTCCGGTAGAAATTTTGGGGCACTCTTTGAGGTCCTTTGTGTTGGTTGAATAGATGAATCTGAGATTGTGTGATGCATATCGTATAATCATTCCCACGGATACTTGAGGTGACATTGGAGTATCTAGGTGACATTAGGGTTTTGGTTGATTTGTATCTTAAGGTGTTATTCTAGTACGATCTCTAGGGATGTTTGTGACACTTATAGGAATAGCGCAACGGGTTGATTGGAAAGAATAACTTTGAGGTGGTTTTGTACCATACCATAATCTCTTCCTTCGTTCTCCGCTATTAGTGATTTGGAGTGACTCTTTGTTGCATGTTGAGGGATAGTTTTATGATCCAATTATGTTAGTATTGTCGAGGGAACTTACACTAGTCTAAGTATGAACCCTGGGCCTTGTTTCCTATCATTGCAATACCGTTTAGGCTCACTTTTATCACTTGCTACCTTGCTGTTTTTTATTATTTCAGATTACAAATATCTTTATCTACTATCCATATACCACTTGTTTCACCATCTCTTTGCCGAACTAGTGCACCTATACAATTTACCATTGTATTGGGTGTGTTGGGGACACAAGAGACTCTTTGTTATTTGGTTGCAGGGTTGCTTGAGAGAGACCATCTTCATCCTACGCCTCCTACGGATTGATAAACCTTAGGTCATCCACTTGAGGGAAATTTGCTACTGTCCTACAAACCTCTGCACTTGGAGGCCCAACAACGTCTACAAGAAGAAGGTTGTGTAGTAGACATCAAGCTCTTTCCTGGCGCCGTTGCCGGGGAGGTGAGTGCTTGAAGTTATATCTTTAGATCTTGTAATCGAGTCTTTTAGTTTCTTGTTTTATCACTAGTTTAGTCTATAAAAGAAAAAAAATGGAATTAAGTTTGCCTCATACGCTTCATCTTTTTAATATCTTTCGTGAGTATGATGGAAAGAAAAATTGTGCTCAAGTGCAAGAAGAAGAATGCATTAGAATGTTTGGAACTAAATATTTGAATGATGAGCATGATTGCAATGTTGTTAGTACGAATTCTTTGAATATCCATGACACTAATGATGATTGCACTAGTTATGGTGAAAATGTCTCCTATAAACATGTCAATTTTTGTGGAGTGCATTGGGTTTGTAAGTACACACCAAATAGAGAAGATAGATATTGCAAGAAGCATAA